>NW_024426008.1:10071949-10127455 GCF_017311325.1 Ursus maritimus
ACACACACACAAACACATACACACACACACACACACACATACATACACACTACATCTTCTTCATCCATTCATCTATCGATGAACATGTGGGCTCTCTCCATAGTTTGGCTATTGTGGACATTGCTGCTATAAACATTGCGATGCAGGTGCTCTTTGGATCACTACATTTGTATCTCTGGGGTAAATACCCAGTGCAGTTGCTGGGTCGTACGTACGGTAGTTTTATTTTTAACTTTTCGAGGAACCTCCATAGTGTTTTCCAGAGTGGCTGTACCAGCTCGCATTCCCACCAACAGTGTAAAAGGATCCCCTTTCTCTGCATCCTCGCCAATATTTGTTGTTTCCTGTCTTGTTAATTTTAGCCGTTGAGATACCACCTCACACCAGTCAGAATGGCTAAAATCAACTCTTTCATTAACATAACTGGCGTCCTGTCTTCACCAACCAAATCCTCTGTTTCCTTAAATGCTCTGGAGACTCAAATGGTAGAGCCATCATCAGCCTGATTGCTTTAAAAAATCAATAAATGTTTTCACTTTTTATAAATTCCTTGGAAAGAATTTGTTTCCAAAAATTTAGTTTCCCCAAAATCACTCCACAGTATCTCATCACTTTATTTCTTCGAGGTTCCAGGGTTTGAGAAGTAGACATCTGTTTTTCTGGCATTCCTTGCAACATTTTCCCTTCATCTGGGGAATAACCATCCCAATTTTTCTGATTTTCCCCTGGGGATTCAAAACTACCACACTGTAACTCAATACTGTTCAGATTTTATATATAGTTATATATTTCTCTCTCTATATATAAAGACAGAAGATATATACTGTATGTAACCTTTCATATATCTATACATATATCAATAGATATTCTTTATATGTAGACACAGATAGAATTTTTGACTTCTGACATACAGAACTAGATTTATCTTACCTCTTCATTTGGTTCAAATTTGTACGCCTTTTCTCTTTTATTTTATTTCGTATCCTCCCCCCTCAAAGTCAGCCTTTTTACATGCTGGCGCTTTGGATCCACCTCCTACAAATGGTATTTCTTATGTGTATGCATTATGCATGTACATGTTTTATTTATTTGCATAAACAGCAAAGAGCTCTCCAGTCATTCAGTTTATTGTTAATATTTTGATCTCTTCACGTTAATATATGTACAACTGGTTTATTTTGGGGGAATCCTGTGTAGTAGCCCTCATAAGAATATTTTATATCCCATTTGTTTTTCTATTTGTTTATTTCTAGTTTGTTTTCATCTCTTTGCTACTACAAATATCATTAGCATTCTCACACGTGTTACTTTGTGTACCTGGGCAAGACGGTTTCCAAGTATCCACCTAACTGTGCAATACTGGGCTTTTCGATATGCACATATTCAAATTCGCCTGCCAAATTCTTCTTCAAATCCTTCTTCCACAGAGATGCCTCGAAGCTTCCCATTCTCTACATCCTCCCTACCCCTTGGTTTAGCTGCCCTAGCCACTCTTCATTCCTCGCTGGTCACATACATCTTAGTCAGTGAGCTCATTCTCATAACTTGAGTTTTGTTTTCTAATTTGTTGGTCATGACCACGATTATACTTTGTGTTTCCTCACAAAGCAATTTTCCCCAACCAATCTCAGGTCGTGACTGACAGCCTGCATTATTTCTTATTTAATTCCATTCAAAATGTATCGCTCTCTTTTCAAGGAAAAGAAGAACAACTATATAAATGTCACAGTTACCTGGGAGAGCATTTCCTAAAAACCTATGAAAAAGGATCTTCATAGTTCTCAAACGCTGGCTAACAGCATTTTTTCTCCAAATGATCTTTTATGATTTATCATTTTTTTATTGAATGATCCCCTCATACCTCATTTCCCTCATTGTACATAATGCTACTCGACCATGTGTAACATAAATTCCCTAGCAAAGGAAAAATAAAAGCAGCAGGAAGAATTAATTTCATTTTTCCAGCAATCGCTTTACCACATCTTACGTAGCAGACGTGTGTAAGACTCCCAATATCCCCAGTGTCTGGGAGTCTGGGGCATGTTTCCCTTTTATGTGGGGAGTGAAACAGAGGAAATAGCCCATCTCGTTAAACACTCGTTCAGATCCCACTCTGGATGTGCTGAGCTTCCTACAACTGCTACATAAAGTGCCCGTTGAAACCGGCCCTGTCATAGGGACTTTTACAAAATATGAACAGTGCTAAAGACCTTAAAGTGAATCGATTTCCACTGAAAGTGTTTTAACCTCCTTTTAGGTCAAGAAATAGCAATTTTCCGAGCTTCACTGTAACCTGAGAATTAATCCTAAGAGGCAGGTGTGCACTGCATACCTCATTTGCGCCATGAAATTCACTGGAAATGCCTTTGTGTGCGACTGTCCTTGTAATGCCTCTCCCTGCTCCCGGCTGAGGTGTGGTTCTTGGGCAACAGAGTAGTAAATCTCTGAGGGCAGTCTTTCACGTTACAGATAGCTAATCTGTTCCTTTCTTTAAGAACAAAGTTTGGGTAGAGTCGAGGGCAACACAAGATGTGAACCTGTTTTAAATTTAAGATGGAATGGGCAACTGGGTAGATTTTACAGAGGAGTCAGCTGAGACTCTGAGAGGTTTAAGACTTCGGCGAAGACTCACAGCTGGGGTTACGATGGTGTTTGATCTGGGCACGTGGAAAAGAAGGTGACACAAAACCAGGATGGGCAATGGCGATTGCTTCCAAACCACCCATGTTCTGTATGAATGACATCTCCAAGTGGGGGCTCCCACGTACAGGATCGCCACAAGACGATGACAATAATTACTGTCACTAACAATACTTGAGTGCTGGTTACACACCAGAAACTGTTACTGGTCTAGATACTCTATTAGCTTATTTAATCCTCCCAACAGCCTGTAAATTAATATTAATATATTCATTTTAATAACAAAGAAACTGAGAAATTAGGTAATCCAGGATCCCAAAGCAGTGGAGCTCAGGTAGAATCATAGCTGGGCACCAGTTCCTGTAGGTTAAACCACACACACTCTCTTGTCTCCAGAATCTAAAAAATACCACTTATAAATCCCTCTACACATTTCCCTGGAGCAAGAAGTGCCTATCCAAATACAGGCAGTATAAATCATTGTTCCTTACAAGCTAGCCACCTGGAAATTTCACTCTTTTATTCAGAATCAACAGTCTTGCTAGGTCTACAACCATTGAGGATACATGGTTCAGCTTTCCTTTCTTTGCCTGTGCTAAAAATGGAAGAGCAACCCAAATTTGTCTCTAATTTCATTCTTTACCAAATAATAATAAACAACCATTCCAGAATCTACACAAGGCTCATGCTATAGAACAATATCTTGGCTTCTCTCACTACGGTGCTCTGAAATACTTTTACTCAAAAGCCTGTCTTTCTAGCAATGACACCAGGAGAGAATGTGAATCAGTCCCAGGAATGAGGTGTTGGGTATAGGAAATCCCCCCCCCCCCCCCCGGATTCTCAGATGACTTTTGCTCTTTCCAGCACATGATCCTTTTTTTTTTCTTCTGAATGTGATACATTTACTGATCACTAATATAATTCTTGGTTCCTGGGTCAAGGGAGACTTTATGCTGACATACTGGCTGGGAGAAGAATGGGAACAATTATTTATTTAGAAGGATGACTCAAACCCTCACTCATGTTTTCATTTATTTTTCTCCACTTTCCTAGCCAAAGTTCTGAAATGATGTCCTAAGAAGGCTATCAGGGCAAACAGACACAAGTTATCTCTGCTCTTTGCTGTCAGTTATATCTTTCTTCTTTCATGTATTCATTGAAGAATAACTCACCCCCGTCCATAGGAAGGAATTCAGCAGAATGAGGAGTATGTGTTGCATCTGGGAAAATGGAATGTGAAAAGCAATGAACTAAAGGACAATGAGATGCTTATTCTCCAAAGCAACAGGAGCAGGAAAGCATTCCAAGTCCAAATAAATAATGACTATTTTAATAGAGTAGGTGACAGTAGTGTATTGCAATTTTTAAAGAACAAAGGACACAGCCCTGGAAGACCCAGAAGCATGGCTCACTCTACCATGACATAAGATACTGAGAGTCTCTGGAAGGATGCTTCCATCACATGTGTAAATCTAGCCCTAATGCAAATTCTCCGTACTTAAAGTGAATAATAGGTACTATATGGGCCAAATTTGGATAAAGCCAGGAATTGACACAAGGACATGTGCTTGGTGATGGCTCTATTTGATGGAACCACAGCTCATTCCTCCTTCTGAGTTCGTGAAGGAAAACAATACAGTGCCTAAGCTTGCAGGCATAGATTCCAGAATGCCTAGGATCAAATCTCAGTCCTACCTTTTATTAGTTGTCTGATCTTAGGAAAGCTGTTTAGACATATTGTTCCTCACCATCTTACTGGAAAATGGTATGATGATAACAGTAAGTTGTTAAAGGGCTCCTATGAAGACTAACACTACTAATACATGCAAAGCTCACAGAAGGGCTAGGATTTATTAAATGAACATGTAACAAATGATAGAAATTCCTAGGACTGTAAGATTGAGGATTGGTTATTTACAGAGGAATTTCTAAAACTGTATGGACTAAATATTTTTGTATTAGAACAACAGAGTAAATACAGATCACAGACTCTTTCTACCCAAACACCTAACTCTGACATCCATGACCACAACAAAACATTAGCAGCAACTACAAAGAGAGGCACATTCATTCCATAAATGTTAAAAAAGATACACAAGATTCTAGATAATCAGGGCATGTCTCCTTTCTACCAGCGAGAAGCTGTTCTGGCAGAAAAGAAAAAAAAAATTACGTCCCAAAGTCTCACTAATATGCCCAAATGGGGTGAAAAGTCAATGTGATATGTGGGTCTTTTTTATCATCTAACTGTGGAGACAGTGAAATGATTTGCTGGGGGGGAAAAACCCACAAAAATGGAAGAATTGAACAAACAGGCTGACTTGGCTGTTGGGAATGAAAACTCTAGGTCATCTCACAAAATCAGGGAAAGGATCTTAAGTGTAAGTGTAACATTTCCCCTCTACGTGGCAAGAGACCCTTGACTAGAGATATTGTAAAACCCAGAATGGAAATGTCAGCAAAATTTCAGGAGAGAAAGAAGAGCCCAGATATTCCACCAAAGTCTTCACTCCCTTGAAATGTGCTCTTCTAATATGCCACAAATAAAGTAACTAGTTACCTGCTTTCAAGAGCCACGGAATGGTGATCCTCCTAAACAGCCTTTATGCCCAGATCTCATTTCTACTTTGTCATACCTATTATATTTAATTAGAAACACTGTTTGGTTGTTGTGGATAGATTTCCCCAGCAAATATAAGATGAACAGCACTGCAGAGCCCATCATGTTCAAAATCGTCCTTATGATATCTTAGGTGG
This sequence comes from Ursus maritimus, assembly GCF_017311325.1. NCBI lineage: Eukaryota > Metazoa > Chordata > Mammalia > Carnivora > Ursidae > Ursus > Ursus maritimus. Next base: position 10,077,350 of record NW_024426008.1, read on the forward strand.
AGAGCCTCCAGAGAAAAGAAAGGTAGGAAAGTTGTCTTAACTCTAATCCAGCTGGACTGTTTTTTTCTTTTTCTTTCTTTCTTTCTTTTTTTTTTTTTTTGCTAACACAATTGCTCCAGATGGTCTGGGCTTTTGTTTTAGTTGCTGTACCCAGTGACTGCTCCAAAGCCAGGGTATGGGGAGGAGTTAGCATCAGTACCTCCTAATTCTGCACCCTTGTAACAGCGAGGTAGAGAAGAAAGTGCAAGATCAATGAGGGACTACCTGTGAGGTCAAGGTACTTGGGGAAGATGGGAGGTCAGAGCATTAAGGATGAGGTACTTCGAGGAGTCAAGTGCAGCATGAGGCTTTGTGCCCCACGAGGGAAGCGGGGACATACTACTGAGCCTGGAATTCTGCTCCTGTCAGTCACGGACCTCCCACTCCATATGCCCAATTTAGAGTTACAAGAAGCTACAGGGAGTCTTGCTGTTCACAGAGGACTGGAGGCAAGCATGGGCCAGAAGTTTCATTGTGCAAGTTATTTTAGGTCACGGGCCACAATGATATAGCAAGGAGTTCAGAAGATATCCTGACAAGTCCAATCTGTTTCTTCATCAACTTTGATATTGGCTGTGTCCCTCAGGCACTAAAGGAAGCAGACTTTGTTCTCTGCCAGCACTTGCTTTGCCGAAAGCCAAGAGAGGAGATGAAAGTCAGACTCAGCAGAAACCGTGAGTCGATGCAACGTTTGAGCTTTCGATCATTCTCACCCTGACTCCTAGCACCCAGCCTGCCTCTCCAGGCCCGTTGCCACACCTTTCTTCATCAGGGCCAACCTTCCAGTGAGAAGCAAGGACCTGGACATCCCGTTCAGCCCTGAGAATAAGAGTCTGCTGATTGAAGCTCATGGACCTCTGCTCTTCAGAAAAGACTGCAGCTCGTCCCCTCACCATTCCCAGGGCAGACACCCCCACAAAGCCTCCAGGTCTCCCACCTGCTGTCATTCGACTTACATATCCTTCAAGAACCAACTCACTTCAGGCATCTTCTGCACCTTGGAGGCAGGCAGCCATGTGTTCAGATTTTGGCTCCATCCACTTCTTCACTGTGAAACTTTGGGCAGGTCACTCAGCCTTTCTGAGCCCACTGTAAGACATGGACCCACAGTGTCGCCTCGTAAGGTTGCTCTGAGAATTACATATGAACATGTGTGCATGGTGCCCACAGGCTTGCTTCATCTTGATGTGTGTGATCCTTCAATTATTCATATCATCTGTTGTTAAAGGTGAAACCTGCAGGTCAGGAAGGATTTTAGTTCTTTAAATTATTCAAAAGAGGACAGTTTCTTATATCAGCCAAGGCGAGAGTATGTTCCTTTTTATTAGTAGTATCATCACTATTAAAATAGCCTTAAAACTATTTAATAAATGTTTTTATTATTACACTTAATCTTTTCAACAGCTTTGTAGTAGGTGTTTTGGTTATCTGTTCAAATTATCCCCAAACTTAGCAGCTTAACACAGCAACTAATTTCATAGACCTTATGAATGTGTGGCCAAGGAATATGAACAGGGCTTAGCAGGGCAATTCTCCTGCTCCATGTGGCATCAGCTGAGGTCACTTGGGGTGGTGCCAGGATAATTTGAAGAATCCAAGATGGCTTCATTCACATGTCTGGTATGTTGGGATGGCTGAAAGAATGAGCTCTGCTGGGATAGTTGATTGAAACACCAACAGATGGCCTCTCCAGCTTGGTAGTTCCAGCACAGTTCGACTTCATAAATGGCAGCTCAGGACTCCCCGCAAGCCAGGAGGTAAAAGCTGCCAGTCCTCGAAGGCCTGTGCCCAGAAACTGGCAGAGAGTCACTTCTACCATATTTTATCAGTCAAAGCAGCCTCAGGGCCTACTTAGATTCAAGGGGAGGGGACAGAGACTTCACCTCTCGATGGGAGGAGTGTTAAAAGTATTTGTGGTCCTTTTTAATCTACTATTAGGTGGTATTATTAATTATTATCATAATTATTTTGCAAATACAGCCCCAGCCCAAGTATCATAGTAGCTGACTGACTTGCCCAAGACCACACACTACAGGTGAAAGAATGAATCAGGATGTCCAGCCCTCATGCCTACTCTCAAGTCTTAACCAGTCATTTGCTTGCTCTCTTTCACACTCCCTCTTACACACACACACACACACACACACACACACACACACTCCAGCAGAGCTGGAAATGAATGCTCATTCAAGCAGTTCTGTTACCTTCATGGAGGAGCGCTGTGGGAATTGTAATGGCAATCAGTTCCCCCGCTGCAATTGAAAAGTTGGTTAATGTATTGGCACTAATACAGCACCTCTTCCCATCACAGCAGAATTGGCTGTTACTGTTATAGTTGGATTATGGCCACTTCTCCCTCCTTTGCAAAATTTAAGTCTGTGATGTTCTCGTCAAGGGAAATGATGATGGAGTTACAGCAGGCCCGTGATTAAATTTGCTCGGCAACAATCCGTAAATAACCTACACATTCCATTTGCCGGCTTTGATTTGGTCCCTAACTTGTACAAAGGGCTGACTTCCAGGTATTGCAATGGAAAACGAGCTGGGGTGTGGGCAGGGAGCCATGGTGGCAGGGGGAGGAGAGGGAAAGTCTATGTGGGAGCCAAACTGGTGTGGAAACTTCAAAGCGAAGCGATAAGCAGACAGGCATCTTAAGAAACCTCAAGAAAAAAATTTGAAGCAGTCAGCCTCTCTCTTGCCCTTTTCAACTGTCTACTACAAATCTCTTCCCTCCTCTCCCCATGCTCCACCTGTGGCAGGTGGGCTGGGACAGCTCACTTCGATTCTGCTGGAGTCTGATCGTGGAATAAAGCTTCTGCTCTCCCTCACTGCAGGTGATTTCAGTGGAGGGAAGACAGGATGAAGGATGCCATTTTCTCTGGATAATAAGACTCCATTATTGTATGACAAGGAGTCTCCTCGATTTTGGTTCTCTCCTTGTATGGAGGCCCCAGACTGTTCAAACTTTAAGGAAATGCACTGTGCCCTTCCTCTAAATGCTACCAAATGGATACTGGTGATGAGATGGAGGGTGAGGGAACAAAAAAGCTAGACTAGAAAAAGCAATGTAGGCTCTCCAAAATGCATTGCCAGGAAAGGTCTACCAGGCAGCACGGGTTCAATTCTTTCTGTAAAATAACGGTGGAAAAAGAAACAAGGACTTCATAAAATCCCTCCATGCACAATCTCAAAAAAGCTCGTTGTCTTCTTCTGGCCCTTTGTCATTTCAAGGAAAGTAAATTGAGATGAGCATGCTTTAAAAAAAAAAAACAACAAAACAGCTTTATTGAGATATACTGTTCTATTCCATACCATAAGAGTCACCTGTTTAAGTACACAGTTTAACAATCTTTAATAAACTCACAGATTTGTGCAACCATCTAATTTTAGAACGTTGCTCTCACCTCAGAAAGGGCCCTTGTGTCTACTTGCAGTCACTCCCCATTCATACCTCTAGCTTCAGGCAGTAACTAATGTACTTTTTGTCTCTCTATATTTGGGTTTTCTGGACATTTCCTATAAATGATGTCATACAATGTGTGACATCTTGCAGCCGGCTTCTCTCACTTAGCTGTTTTTCAGATACAGTATCAGAGGATGTATTAGTATTTTATTCTTTTTTATTGCAGACAGTATTCCATTATATGGATAGACCACATTTTGTTTACCCGTTCACCAGCCGATGGACGTTTGGGTTGCTCCACTTTTGAGCTATTCTGAACAATGCTGCTATGAACATTCATGTGCAAGGCTTTGTGTAGACATGAGTTTTTATTTCTCTTGAGTAGATACCCAGGACCGGAACTGCTGGGTGATATAAAATATGTCTGTTTACATTTTAAGAAACTGCCAAACTATTTTCCAAAATGGCTGTACCATTTTACATTCCTAGTAGCAATATATGAGGGTTCAAATTTCTCTACATCCCTACCAATAACTGTTATCGTCTGACTTTTCTATTATGGCCACTTTTTTATATGTGAAGTGGTATTGCACTGTACAGTAAAGATTGTTAAGATTTTCAAGCAAATACTTCTAATAATACTGCCATAAATGAAGAAGATGGAAGATTTTCACATTTCAATGAAAACATCTGTCTCCACATTGCCTAATTTGTTGGCATATAATTGCCCATAATATTCTATAATTGTTTGTATTTCTTCAGTGTTGGTTGTGATCTCTCCTCTTTCATTTATGATTTTACTTATTTAGGTCCTTTCCCTTTTCTTTTTGATAAGTCTGGCTAGGGGTTTATTGATCTTATTCTTTCAACGAACCAGATCCTAGTTTTGTTGGTCTGTTCTACTGGGGTTTTTAAAATTTCTATGTCATTGATTTCTGCTCTAATCTTTATTATTTCTCTTCTTTGGGCTTTATTTGCTATTCTCTTTCCGGCTCCTTTTAGGTGTATTTACCTTATTTGGTATTTATTTGCTTTTCCCAACTCCTTTAGATGTAAGGTTATGTTGTGTATTTGAAACTTTTTTTCGTTCTTGAGAAAGGCCTGTATTGCTATATACCTCCTTCTTAGGACCACTTTTGCTGCATCCCAAAGGTTTTGATGGGTTAAGGAGGTGACGGGTATTAAGGAGGGCACTTGACAGAAGGAGTGTGGGGTGTTATATGTAACTGATGAATCACTAAATTCTACCTCTGAAACTAATACACCATATATTAAATTGAATTTAAATAAAAAATGTTTTAAAAACATCTGATCTCTTCTCTAGAAATTTAGAGACTCAAAGTAGAATTTCACTAACTTTGTCTGGGGGTTAATTCCAGTTTCATTAGCAAATAGGTCCAATCGTCTCAAAGACTTATGCTTATGAGTAGACCGAGATTTTATTTCTGGTGTTCATGGAACATGTTAAACAAATAACCTTTGTCCATTGTTGAAAAGATGTCTCATATATATGGGAGATGCTGCAATATCTCCTACTATTTCCTCTCAACATGTCCATGACCCCTTGATCTTATTTTCTCACATCTTATACAACTCTGACAGTAGGCAGAGTTCCATGCCGGGTAACCAGTGTTCGTTCAGAAAATATTGCAGCAGGCTGTAGAAATGCTATAAATTTGATACCCAAAGATAGGATCCTAATGAATAAAGACAGCATTCTCATAATAGGAAATCATTAATTAGGAAACTGACTGGGAAAGAGCGATAAAGCTGACTAGCAATAATAAAGATAGGAAGGGTTGATTTTGAGCAGACTCCTGAACAGAGGCACAAATTTAATCAGCTGACCTCACACTGGTAGGATGGAAACAAAAGCTCATTTTTGATGAACACACAGCAAGAAAACTAGTGAATGACATAAGAGTCTTATGATCAGCAATACTCATCTACATAACCAATATTTCAATGCATCTTGTCAATTTAGGGCAACCAACTGTCCCAGTTTGCCTCGGGCTATGGGGTTTTCCACAATGCAAGACATACAGTGCTAAACCAGAATTCCAGACAAGCTGTGGTGGCTGGTCACCCTACTTGTCATCAAACATGGAGCTCTGTAAGGAAGGCAGATTAGAAATTTGGTAGAAAATTTTACTAGCTGGGAGTCAGGGTGTCTGAAGTTTAGTTTTTTGTTTTGTTTTGTTTTTGTTGTTTTTCTCTCCTAGTAATTGCCTCTGACTTACGAAGTAGCTTGGCCCCTCTGGCCTACGGGGTATGACATGGGAGATCTCAAAGATCTTTTCTAGCTCTGAGATTTTAAAATTCTTCAGATGTGTATGACTATAACTGTTTTCCTTTGCTGATCTGTAATCCACAGCCAGCAGAGTCAGGAAAAACGATAATTAGGTATAGGAATTGGACATTCGGAATCAGAACTTTGCCACTACTGGCACTTTAAGGATATTAATTAATAAATAGTCTGTGGTGTCCCATGGCTAATTCTACCTCTTATAACTCTATAAGAGTGAATAACATTATGCTATTAAGATATCAAATATGAACTTTTTTCTGGTTCTAGAATTTCTCAAAAAACCCAAGTTTTTTTCTAATCCTAAGAGACTAAAGCTTTCATCATAATTCCAGAACACAGCACAGTACCTGAACTGGTGTAAGAGTCTAAAAAGTATTTGTTGAATTAAAATGGACAAATCTTTGATATTATTTTAAAGTTAATATGCCCCGAATAGCTGGGGAAGTTTTTCTTATTTTCTCATCTTTTCATTTTTACAAAGGTTAGGATAATAGTAACTGACACTGGACTTATAAGCATTAAATGGGAAAACGTATATAAAAACATTTTGTAAATAATAAAATATACAAATGTACCCCCTTAATATATCCTACTAAAAAAAGAGAGAGACACTGAGTTGGTAGACATTGGACTATGCAGTCATTCAAGACTCAATGATTTATATAGATGTTCAGTAGAGCTCTGAATTTCCATTCTGAGAACCACAGTTTTTAGAGTTTATAAAAATCTGATTATTTGAATGTATATGTGTGCAAAATTAAGATTAAAGAAATAAAATGCTGATATGGCTTAATTCCATCTAAACCCACAACTTTAAGACATAAAATGAAATTAATTCAAAACAATAATAACTCCAAGTAAAAACAAGAAGCAAACAAATACACATACAGGGACATACAGCCACTGTCACCACCACCCACCAATAATTGCGCAGGAAGGAATCGGATCCAAACTTGAAAATCAATTCAGGAGATTAGTTCTCTAATTTTTAAGGCAAATGTCACCTATTTTGTTATGAACCCAGAGTTTCTCAACCTCTGCACTACTGAGATTTCAGCTGGGTTATTCTGTGTTGAGGGGGCTGCCTGTGCATTTTAAGACATTTAGCAGCATCCACGATCCCCACGCACTACATGCCAGTGACAGCCACTCCCAAACCGCCTACACCACATCGTGATGAACACAAAACACCGCCGGCCCTTGCCAAATATCTCTTGTTGGGAGAGGAGGGTGGCAAAATCACCCCAGCTGAGAACCACAGATCTAACCCAAGGGTCTACGAACCAGCTTGGAGAAATATAATAGGTAAGACACTGAGATACTCATCTAAGAATTACATTGTGACCATTCTGTAACAGTTTACACACTTACCTACAATTATTACTCATCATAAAATAATGTCATTTTTGCCCTTAAACAAAATTGAGACTTTCTGCCTACCCTACTCCTATCCCTTGGAAATAATGTTGTTTCTTTGACCCTTCGTCTCTCTTGTAGTTCAAATGCAGCTTTGTTTACCAAAGTCACATTTGAAAAGGCATCCATCTGTAACAAGCAGTCAGGCCTTTTGGTAATGTTTGCTATTTCAAAAGGTTTAACTTGTCAAATCTTAAAAACATCTCTGATACGGAAACTCTCCATCATTGTGTGTTAGTTCATTCATTCCAATGAAGCTTCTACCAATAAGGTGACACGTGTTCCTTGCAATAAATGAAAAGCACATGTTTTTGTTTTCAGTGTGTTTGATAAAGTATATCATGAGAAACTGAGGCAAGCTTGTTTCAAGAGCTTCTCCAAAGCAATGAGAATTAGTGGAAGCAAACATTTCCTGAAACATCATGAAGATTTGTGGCTTCTCCTCCAATATACTCTCTCCTTCCAATACATAATTGGTTGATGTCCATTTACCAGAAGGAGCTCAATGAACTTATTAGAGATAGGAGACCTCTGAAGTATCATAGAGCTTCATCTTCACCTAGCCAACTATATACTAGACAACTCCTCTTAAACATCTTGTTTCTACAACTCAACCCGACCAAAATGAAGTGATCATTTGCACCCTCCCCCAAAAAAAGCCTTGCCTCTTTCCTGAATTATCTGATTGTGCCCCTTATTTCTTCCCACCTAAGGTGGAAACCTTAGATTTGTACAGACCTAGTGTATTTCTCAGATGCATCTTTGTCTTCCCATTCCCTGCCATGAACTTAGTCCAGGCCTCATATTCAGTTTCTGTAATGTTGCAAAGAATTAACAGTGTCTTGTTATAAGCTGAGTTGTCTCCCTGATAAATTCATATGTGGAAGGCATTTAAAACCATGTGACCCAGAATGTGGCTTTATTTGGAGACAGGGGCTTAAAAGAGGTGATTAAGTTGAAATGAGGCTGTTAGTAATGGCTCTAATTCAATAGGACGGGTGTCCTTATAAAAAGGGGCGAGGACACACAGAGGATAGGCCGTGTAAGGACACAGAGAGAAGGCAGCCCTCTATAAGCCAAGGAGAGGGGTCTCAGAAGAAACAAAACTTGCCAACACTTTGATCTTGGACATCTAGCCTCTAGAATGATGAAAAATAAATTTTGTGGTTTAAGCCATCTTTGGAAAATACAACTGAGAAACATATGCAATCACATCTACCATCCACATCCATGGACAACTTAGAGGCACACCAACAACTCCACCATGTGGCCATGCTTCTCCGGCTATCAGCTCTTGTACACACTCTCCAACCACACTCATGGGTCTCCACGTGCTTCCATGACTCTAGAGTTCAGGTTCCATTTCACTTCCTGTGAGGGTATTCCCCATTGTTCACCTTTTGAACATTTATTTCTTTTTATTTATTTATTTGAGAGAGACAGAGAGAGCACTAGAGGGTGTAGGGTCAGAGAGAAAAGCAGACACCCCCCCCGCCGCCCCGAGTAGGAAGCCCAATGCGGAACTTGATCCTAGGACCCCAGGATCATGACCTGAGCCGAAGGCAGTCGCTTCACTGAGCCACCCAGGAGGCCTTGAACATTTACTTCTATTTCTAAGTCCAACCCCTGCCATTTTTTTGATGAAAAATTTTGAACGTTCCCCAATATGGAAAACCACTCCCACTCTTACATGTTTGCATCACTGTACTTCATTTGTCCCAGCACCCATGATACCTCACTGTACTTTGTTTTTATGTGACTGTACCACTGGCTGGTGAGCTCCTTAACACCAGGGGTTGTGTTTTATTCATCTCTACATTCTCTTGTGCTCACTTAATCTGTTTAAAGCACCAGAATGAATGAAAGAATGCATGAGTAAATGAACACATAGCCTTGGGCTAAGTGAGGGATAAAAGTATTTCTGGTAAATATCTACAGAAAATTATTCTGACACTGATCAGAAGGGTCTTCACACTTGTAAAGTACAAGAGGCTACAAGAAAGGCTATGTTAATAAGTGGGTTTAATCCATCACTAGGATAAAGGAAATACCAAAATTAGGAATGTCATCCCAGGTGCCTGATATATTCAGACATACTTTCATTCTTTGACCATAGCAAAATGGGAATTTCAAGACATCCAGAAAAAGTGACCAACTGAAGTGGTTTTTATTAGCCCTTCATTACAGCTCTCTGTCAAAGGAGAATTTCTTTTAACACCCAAGCAAACCTGGAAACCGAGGCTGATTTAACTTACTTGACCCTGGGTGTGAACAGAGAAGGGGCTATTTTTAAGATGAGCTTGCTGGGCATAACAGAGATTCTGCTTCAAAGTGGAGAGGGGAGGGTGCCTGGATGGCTCAGTCGTTAAGCGTCTGCCTTCAGCTCAGGGCGTGATCCCAGAGTCCTGGGATCGAGCCCCGCATCAGGCTCCTTGCTCTGCTGGGAGCCTGCTTCTTCCTCTCCCACTCTCCCTGCTTGTGTTCCCTCTCTCGCTGGCTGTATCTCTGTCAAATAAATAAATAAAATCTTAAAACAAAACAAAACAAAACAAAAAAACAAACAAAAAAAAACAACGAAGTGGAGAGGGTATTCTCAACATTCTTAGTACCCTCCCTTGGGCATGAACTGTAACATCCTGCCATAACATTATTACCTCACCTGGAGCTCTGATTTAAAAAAAAAAAAAACAACTTTGTAAAATGGGATTTTTCATGGGAATTTCATAAACGTGGCATGTTCCTTTCTCCCTTCACTATTTATAATTTACATTCTTGGAACCAGGCCCACACGTCTTAGTGAACATAATACTAAGATTATTTTCATATTCTTAAGAAAAATGAAAAGTGATACTGTTACATGGCAAAGTTAAAAGGCCTCCTGGGCAAACAAATCCCCTGGTTTCCTGGTGTCTCACTTCCTGTGTACACGCTGAAGGCAGCTCCACCAGGTAGTGGGGTGATGACTTGACATAAAACTATGTGCTCCCGGGGCGCCTGGGTGGCACAGCGGTTAAGCGTCTGCCTTCGGCTCAGGGCGTGATCCCGGCGTTCTGGGATTGAGCCCCACATCAGGCTCCTCCGCTATGAGCCTGCTTCTTCCTCTCCCACTCCCCCTGCTTGTGTTCCCTCTCTCGCTGGCTGTCTCTATCTCTGTCAAATAAATAAATAAAATCTTAAAAAAAAAAAAAAAAAAAAAAATATAAAAAAAAAAAAAAAAAAAACTATGTGCTCCCATTGCCCTCACCCCATCTTTCTCTCCACCATTCAAGCCGCAAAGGTAGCTTTATAGAGGGACTGCACTCTGAGGGAGAACACATATACCACCCAGGACCAAGAGTCAGTTAAATGACTGAATAGAGTTCTCAAAACCATAGCATATAAAGTCTGAAGGGTTTGTGCTTTAGATGGCCAACCACCTGGCTTTATTAAGAGAAAAGTGGAGTCATGGCTTCTCACAGTTTTCACAGGTTTCTTTTTTAAGGTGGGGAGAGGGAGAGAGAGAGAGGGAGAGAGGGAATCCTAAGCAGCTCCACACCCAGTGCAGAGCCTAATGCGAGGCTCGATCTCAGGACTCTGAGATCATGACTTGAGCTGAAATCAAGAGTCGGATGCTTAACCTACTGAGCCACACAGGTGCCCCCAAAAGTTTTAAATATTAATAACCAAGCTTAGAAGACTCAACAGGGTTCACGTTAAGAACTAGAGAGCCAAGGGGCGCCTGGGTGGCACAGCGGTTAAGCGTCTGCCTTCGGCTCAGGGCATGATCCCGGCGCTGCGGGATCGAGCCCCACATCAGGCTCCTCTGCTATGAGCCTGCTTCTCCCTCTCCCACTCCCCCTGCTGTGTTCCTCTCTCGCTGGCTGTCTCTATCTCTGTTGAATAAATAAATAAAATCTTAAAAAAAAAAAAAACTAGAGAGCCAAGAAGAATGCACCATGAATGAAGCAATTTACCTTCCCCCACCTCAAAAGGAAATAATGTGTAACCAGCAGGCAAGGAAGAAAAAAAAAAAAAAAACTTAAAAAAAAAAAAAACTAGAGAGCCAAGAAGAATGCACCATGAATGAAGCAATTTACCTTCCCCCACCTCAAAAGGAAATAATGTGTAACCAGCAGGCAAGGAAGAAAAAAAAAAAAAAAAAGACTCAGATGGCGAGACCGGAACAAAGAGGCTGGTGCTTGTCTTAAGAGCTCCCCACCAACTCTACCCCAATTCTTCTTAGACATATAAACAAAGGATGGCAGAACTGGAGGGATATCCAGTGTGGGACTGGGGGAATCTCAGAGCAGCAGAGTTACTACTGTACCTCTGAGAATATCCCTGAGATGTGCATGCGGCCAGGGGCAACTGGGCACAGGGAGAGATGTGGCCATGGCTAAGGGAAGTGCTCCAGCAGATTAGCTTGAAGAAAAGCTCCACACAGTCCCTCACACCCCCACAGAGGCACAGAACAGCAGCTGAGTATCCCCCAGACTTCCAAAGGACTCATAAGGCAGACTCTGAGGATCACAAATAGAAACATTCTGGTTTTGAACTCAAGATGCAGAGCTTGTGGGCCTCATGACCAGAGACTATGGCAGGAACCTCAGTCAGAGTCCAGGGAGATCAAGCCACCTATTCTGGAAGCTAATGGGGTCAAAGCAGTGTGAGAAGCAACCAGACTCTAGTTTTTCAATGTCCCCTGGGAAAACTGAGCATTTCTTAAGAGACAGGAAACTGAGTAGAAGGGTAAACTTTCAATTTAACTAAATATTTGCATTAAAGATACAAGGTTTTAAAGCAAAACTATCTGAGTTTCCTTGAAAGGAATAGATGGTTTTCTAATAAGTATATACATGTTAACACTTGAAAGCAAATGTAGACTAGAAAAGAAATATGTGCCTGTTTGCACATATGGGTTGGTACCGTTAAAAAAAAAAAGTCTGTATACATATGGGCAGTGAGAGGAAGTTATCATGATCTTAATCAATTTTCACCAAAAATGTCCTAATGAATGGACCCCTAGTATTGACATATCCTCAACAAAAGCCACTGCAAGGAAGCCTAACAGGTAGCCATCATGTTCTCTTGGGATCTGACTTCCTGACTCAGCGTAGACCCCAGTTTTGTTTCTACTACCCCTCTATCCATAAATCCATCTATTATTAGGGCTGAAAGTAATCTAGGAACCTAACCAAGTGCCATTATTGGGGCCAGTGCTCTAAACACTGAGATGAACGAGAAAACAACAATGTCCTCAGACACCTCAACAGTCCCTAGCAGCCACACACCCATACCAAGTGTTGACGATGTGGAGCAACTGGAACCCTCACTCACCACTGGCAGGAGTATAAATAGCAAGCACTCTGGATATCTGTTTGGCAATATTTACACAAGATGAGCTTATCGAAACCCTACGACCCAGCAGTATATACTCCCAAGTATATACCCAACAGAAATATGTATATATGTTTCTTCAAAAGATCCATACGAGAACGTTCAAAGCAGCCCTGCTTGTAGGAGCCAAAACAGCCTAATGACCCACTGAGAATGGATAAATTACATAATCGCATAGTGGAAAAATATACAACAATGAAGATGAATACATAAATATGATAATTATGCATGGTTCTTACAATGTTGGGTATAAGAGGCCAGACTCATAAAAGGGCACGAGTATGAGTTCATTCTTAGAAAGTACACAAGAGGCAAAATGAAGCTAGAGACAGAAGAATGACTACCCTCGGTGGGGAGTAGAGATGTGAAGAGGTCATGAGAGTGGCTTCCGGGCAGTTATTTCTTGAACTTACAGTTTTACGTAGGTGTGTGTTCAGTCTGAAAAATTCGTGGGTTGTAGGTTTATGATATGCATACTTTTCTGTTTGTATGAGATAATATAATACTTTACATTGTGTCGTATATTTCATTGTGCTGTATATTAATACTTATTATATTCCAGCAAAAAGTTTATAAAAATTAAAATTCCCAAAACAAATTACAAATCAGTGGAGGATCCCAAATCCATTTCCATCATTTATTAATGCAGAAACCAAGTTTGCTTTTTCCTGAGATTTCCACAGCTTCCAACTGAAACTGTCAAAGTTCTCTACAGCCAGCTGCATGAATACACAAAGGTTCTCAGAAGCAAAAATAGGTAGGTGTTGTCAGAATACTCATAGCGCGCTTCCTACCATCCCTTTTACTGACAAAAAAAAAAAAAAAAAAGAAAAAAGAACATTTTTTTGAGAACCCCACACTGAAATTTCCCCCTTTCCATCTTAACTGCTCCAAAATCACAATCTTAAAAAGCATCATTTCAGAGAGAGACAGTCGTACAAGCAGGTGCCATTTCTAATTCCTCATGGCTACCGTTGGCACTGAGGGCTGAGAGAGAAAAGCAGTGATGAGAGCATTCTTTCCACCATTTCATATTCATGGAATTTGTTGTTACTTAACTTTTCACAAATCATTAGGCTGAAGTACCTCTCCATTTTTCCCCCAAATAGTGTCATTTGACCTGGTATCCAGCTTAATACAGCCTCTGCTTTTGAATTGATTTCCTTACAAGTGGCAATCTCTAATAGGGTCATGTCGAGAAGCAGCCCTACTGCATGCTACCTACTGCACGTTACCGTGATGAGGGTAATTTCAAATGGCATTCAATCAAAAAATCTGAAAGTTTTATTAGTGAGGTTGGGGGCTTTCTCTTGTTCAGACGAGGCTCACTGCAGCTCGACTTCGATTTTCAACTGAGATTTCAAAGGATGGAATTTTTTAAACTGTGCACGTACTCAACGTCTACGTTGCCTTACAGATCAAAGAGTTGGCTGTGTTTTTAGAATATTGAATGCAAATTCCTTGTCTTCATCCAAATAAGTACAATAGCTCACTTGGCATTTAATCATCAATATGGAGGATCTCTAAATGTGTGAGAAAAATTACATATTAAACCATGAGGATCAGAATGTGTGTCTTGATGGAAAACAACACTATCCTTGGATTACTGTTAAAAATATGTGCCCGTATTTTAGTTACCGCACATCCCCTTTTTCCAGGATAGAACTACTTGTGTGAGACATGAGTCCCAGAAAAGAATGTTGGGGACTGGGATGGAATTGCTTGCCTTTTCCAACCTTTTGGCAGCTAAAAGGATGATGGGCAGACTCCTGGCTTAACAGGAGAATATGCTGAAATAAATAAACTACAATGCCTTGGTTGAGGTAGTGGGGGAGATGATGGCATATATCTGCTTTTTTTGAGTGCAAAAAAACACTCAACCAAGTACCGGCTGACACTTCTCAAAAAAAATATTCATGACCCTGAATATTCCAGACAAAAACAAAAAGGATATAAAATTGGGATTAAGTCATTTTTCTGGAATGAGGTATTTTAAAGGACCCTCTGAGAAGTGGGAGTCATTCTGACGGAAGTGTCACGGTATTAGATTTAGTCTCTTTGTGTCTTTACCACTCAGGTGAGCCAACACCAAGCCAGGCTGAGAATTCCTACCAGAATTCAAGACAATAATCCAGATTTCTAATGGTCTTGCTTCTACCGTCAATTTTTTTTAGAGAAAGAGACAAGAAAGGAGGAGGGCATCATACAACCCCACTGTAACCTCTACTGGATTCCTACACTACAGTTTTTATGCTCCTTGGAGAGTCTGCCAATCTTCCACTCTCCCTTCCTGTGAGCTAATCCACATACGGCCAAGGCTGTGGCTCATCTCAACTTTGGACTTCATTGCTCAGACATCCACACATATTTGTTGTTCTAGTTCTTTTTATTATAAAAGGTACTAAATGGAATCATTACAAGTTGAATAACTGGTGGAAGGAGAGAGATTTTCCCTATTTTCAACAAACAAAACACTGATTATTATTTTGGTACCTGCCTTTCCATTCTTCTTTCACAGGCATATATAATATAGCAATTATATAAATTATATAAAAATTTACCCAATAATCAAATATATTTGACAGCATTTCTAGACTATGCAATGATCTGGAAGATCAATACTGAAATCTCAATGATGACCTCTAAATTTTTTGGTTTGGTATTATAATATACCCGAAACCCTTACTCTTTAATGAGCCTAGAGTCATCAGCTATCATGTCTTGGTATAAAACATCTCCATGGACCTTTCCTATCAACTGAAATTCAAGAAACAGGTAGACACTAAAACAAAGGAGCTCTAAAAGGCAAGGTCAAGCAGTATGAGACAGCCTCTCCCTCTGTCCGCCCTGCCACTTTCCTCCCTTCCACAAAAAAGGATAATACTGGACCATGAATATTCAATTTTCCTTTCCAGGAAATTTATTCATTCCTGAATTTTGAGCACATACTGTTCTTTTTTTTTTTTTAATATTTTATTTATTTATTTGACAGAGACAGAGACAGCCAGCGAGAGAGGGAACACAAGCAGGGGGAGTGGGAGAGGAAGAAGCAGGCTCCCAGCGGAGGAGCCCGATGTGGGACTCGATCCCAGAACGCCGGGATCACGCCCTGAGCTGAAGGCAGACGCCTAACCGCTGTGCCACCCAGGCGCCCTTGAGCACATACTGTTCTGATCCTGATTTCCTCGATCTTCCTAACCTACCTTTGCTTTTCCCACAAAGGCCCAAATCACACAAAAATAAACGAGGGCGAGGACAGAAAAGAAAAAGGATAAAAAATACAAGAAGGTAAGGGGAAATGATCAATACTGAGAGAATCCAGCCTAGAATCTTCTGAGTCCTGGGGAAACCTTTCTGTATGTTGAAGAATAAAATTACACTCATTTATCTAACTAGGTCGTGTATTAACGAAAAAGGAGTATATATCCTCAAACAACTGGACTGAGCCAGCAGCTCATTTTCTAGCTTGTGTTTTTTAATTGAAAATTATTATTAGTATCACTTGATTTACTTTTACTGTTCATAAACAACATCATGGAAAAGCTCAGATTTGAACAGTTAATGGAAATAATTAAAGAATGACTTCAGATTTTTTTTTAATTGCTTGCACCCTATTAAGCAAGTAGTGATATTATGAAATATTGGAGCCTATCACTGCTGTTTGTTTAATAGACCATGCCTCCATTTTGTTTTATTGTTAAACAGAACACTTTGACTTTCAGAGAGAAGAGATTTTCACAAATGCTATTACAAATGCTTTGTGAAGAGAGGGTATTTGCAGCTGCCAAACCAAAAGTTTGGCTCAGAGACTCAGTCAAACGTGCCTTAAAGAACTTAAGTACTGCCATTGCACAAGCATGGCACGAGTCTCTGGATGGAAATCCCTTCAAAAGATGAATTTTAAAATCAGTAAGTTTAGTTGTGTAGTGGAAATGAAGGAAATTTGTTCAGGGTCAAATATGAGTTTTTCAAAATGATATGTCATGAGTTAAATAACTCTAAGCCCAATTTTAACATATTCCTTATTCTCAGGGCACTTCCTCAATACAAAGATGCCAAGTTCTGAGACATGGGGGATCCAGTGCTTTGTTAAAATCGTGGCCTTGTCATGAACAGATGCCATGTGATTTTCACAGTACTGTGTAGAAGGAAAGATCACGATGCCTCTTGCAGGGAGTCCATCAGCCATTAATCTCTAGCCAAAGAGTCTCCCCCTCCCTTCTAAGCACCCACTGTAATATTCAAACACACTGCATGACAAATTTCACAATACACTGTTACTCAGATTACTTCTTTTCAAAGCACAAATACATGCTTATAAATACCCATTCATTATTTACATACATTTTTTACATCATGCCTTCTTCAATGTACAGACTATGTGAAAGCTCAACGTATCTAGATATTTCTTCACATATTCTTTCATAAAGCCAAGAAATAAATATCATGACCAACATGATGAAACCTTGAGGTCAACTGATTGTTTCCAGACTTCATAGCAAAACCATGACAGAACTGACCTTGCCTTAAATCTGCCAATCCTATGCCATCAGAGGGGGCCTACCACAAGAGCTTAGGTTAAGTGATAGGTTGTATTTCTCCTACATACTCGTCAGTGACTCCCCACCCTCCATAGCCCATTCTCATGCCCACAATAAAAGAGAATGGGCAATATTATGCGCCCGTTGTGCACCAGGTATTTTTTCCATATTGTATCCCACTAAAACTTCAAAACAACTCCATGAGGTAGAACGTATGATCCTCATCTTATAAGTGAAATAACTGAGCCTAAGTGTAATACGATTTAATATGATAAAAATTATTAGTCAAGGGCAAGCCTCTCAGGCCCCCTCCCTCTTTGGGAGCTTTGTACTATCACTTTACTATCACTCAATAAACCTTGTTTTGCTGCCCACCAAAAAAAAAAAAAAAAATACTAGGCAAGAACTCACATATTTATTAGCCTAAATTCAAAACCTGCATTCCTTCACCAGACTACAGAAAGAGATTTAATATCTCTATTTTTCCAAAGAAGTGTTTATAACACTTTCCAATTACTCATGATAGATACCATGGTGCCATATGGAAATTTCCTGTGCAGGTGCGTTCACATTTGCTTTCATGGCCTCAAGCTTTAGGATACATTTGTTCTCATGAGAAAGAAAAGGTCTCTGTAGGTTGGTGTTAGGGATTTGGATATGTTAATCATAGAACTCTTATTCGTTCTCTTCTAAATATTCTAACCAATTAATAAGATGATTAAAATACAGTATATATTTTATATATAGTGCCATCTTGGTTATTCTTCTGTATACTCAAAGAGTTGTCTATCCATCCTCCATTCTCCTCTCCTTTCTTCCTAACAGGACCCCCCAGTTTTGTTCATGACTCCTTTGCACTGCCTCAGAAGGAAAAGCAGACTCAACCATTCAAGGATTAGTTGTAAATCAGAGAGTTAAGTCACCCTTTGCTAATGATTGCTTAAGGAATGTTCATGAGGTACAACTACAGTCACTAAGACCTCTCTTGTGAAAGAAATATTTTCCACTGTAAGAACAAAGGCAGGAAAATAGGGAAAGCACAAATGGTTCCCCTGCTGCATACTTCACCAGGACATTAAGAAAAAACATTAGATGTACTCAATATTTTTATTTAACTATAATTACATGAGGAGAGAGAGAAAGAGAATGAGGAGAGCACATGTGCACACATGCTTGGCTTATTTATCAGTTAGAATCAATCACTCTCTTTAAGTGCTTTTCTTCCAAAGACGTTTCCTTTAAATTAATGGCTCTTTGAGCATTGCTTGCATAAAGTCCGAGAGGAAAATTAGGGGCCCCTGAAAAATAAATCTCTTTCCTTCCACACATGATGAGCCTTCTATTGAAATCCACAGTCTTCACATCACCTGGCTGTATGGTCCCCTTCATTGAGGCTTCAGTACTTTGCAGAAGTCAGTTTTCTAAACTGACCTCTGCTGAGCCTGGTATTAAGGTAAACTAGGGCTCAGATAAGGCTCCAAATGCTTTTAGGGGTAAGTGCTGGTTATGAGCCATAAGAAATCAGAGATTGTTTCTTCCTACTCCAATGGGAATGTGTGACTGCTAATTAAATAGAGGTCAACAATTCAGGATATAGAGCTAAGGCACAAGAGGCCCAGAATGGGAACTTCCTGAGATAGGAAAGGAAACACTTCACAGGGTCAAGGAAACAGGAGATGCCTTTGGAAAAATCACTTGGGTTTGCCAACATCGAAGGCAGAAAAGGAGTATGCAAAATTAGACTTCAAATTACCTGAATCACAGTCCCAGGTCCACCATCTGCCGGCTGTAGAACTTGGGTACATTAATTTTTCTGACCCTTGGTTCTGCTCATGTTAATTAGGCTTATCAATATTCAGCAGAATTCTTGAAAGAGTCTCCTTCAAGTTCAGTTTCATCTTATCCTTTTCTTTCTCTGTCTCTATATCATTGGCCTTGTGCTTACGTTCTCTTCAATCAAACTTGTCATCTGGACCAGGACTCCCATAGCTTTATGGGCCACTACCCACTGGCTGTCCCTAAGCCTTGGGAAGTCAGATATGGTAATAACAGTGCCACAAACAATATTCATGTTCTGCTTTAGTGTACAAAATGTATACATAGGCATTCTCATTTTGTCTTCATAAAAATCCCATCAGATGAATAGTGTTAAGACTCCCACTTAGCAGATGATGAAAAGGAGATTCAGAATGTTTAAGCTGAATTTAAGCTAATTTTCCCAAAACCACTAAGTTACGAAAAGGCCGATCTGATAAAAACCAAGTCTGTGTGACAAAACTGTATGCTTCACGGGAGCCTCGAAGTTAAGAGAACCATTACCAGAGGAAGGTTCTGCAGTAGATGCTGCTGGTGTCCTGTCCGGATTTGCTCTCTGTAGCTGGCTGCTCTTGTGAGAACTGGCTGAAACAGCGCATAAACAAACTTGACCTGGGAACTGGCCTCTGCCAAAGCCAGGTACCTCCCACCACAACATACCTGCGAGGTTAGGTCTTCTTTCCCAGGGCCAGCCAATAGCCCATGAGAGACAGAGTCTGAGGTTCAAATTCCTGTCCCCATGCATGAAGAAGGGACTATTCTGTGGTGTTACTTATACTCCAGAGCTCCCTGTGCAATTACACTGAGGCTAGCCTTCAAGTGAACTCACATCTTTGCCTAGCTCCTTTCCCTACCCTATCCTGCTTGGCTCACTCCCTCACAGGCTTCCCCTGAGAGCACCCCCTCATAAGCCAAACTGCACAACTCAGGATCTGCTGTGAGGGAACCCAATCTCAGGCAAGAATGGTCTCTGTCTTGGGGCGCCTAGGTGATTTGGTCAGTTGGGCCTCTGACTCTTGATTTTGGCTCAGGTCATGATCTCAGGGTGGTGGGAGGGGGGCCTTTTCCTTCCCCGCTGCCCCTCCCTCCCCACTCTGTCTCTCTAAAAATAAAAAAAAAAAAGAGTGGCGTCCATCTTTACAGTACCTGGTATTATATCCTGACTCCACTACTTATTAACTGTGATCTTGGAAATATTACGTAACTACCCTAAGCCTCAGTTTCCCATTTGAAAATAAAGATAATGGTAGGATCTACCTCATAGGATTACTGGCAGTCTACACTGTACTAAACCAATGAAAAGAGCATCTCTCCACGCCTGGTAGGTAATAAGCACTTCATAAGTGTTTGCTGCTATTTACTGTTAATCGTCACTATTGTAATTTCTACACAATCCCCGATCCACACTAGCCCATCAGAAATAAAAGCTCCCCAGCTCAACCAGGCTGCTGACTGAAGAAAGAACATACACAGAAGAGCAGCACAGAAAATGGTGGCAGCCAGTGGATTGCACTAAAAAGGGGATAAAGAGAATTATACACTTGAAGAAACATCTAGACTTCCTAATTCTGCTCATTCGAATCCATTTAACAGACATCTACGGAGTGCAATGTGCCAGAAACTGTGGTAGGTTCTAGACATCCAAGAAGGGAATCTATTTCTCTCTTGACAAGCTGACACTAAAAAAGGTATCAAATGAAAGAAAGCCAACCACAAAGTAGGTGAGTAAAGCTGTATTTGTTGTCTTACTAAGGACTACAGCCTTGGAGCCAGTATTTCAGCTTGCTCTCAAAGAACGCCTGTAAAGCTTTTTAGCTATAAGAGATAACCTAAACAAAAATGGGGAAAGGGGTATACCTGCTTGCAAGCAGTTCTCCAAATACTTGCAGTCACGGGTGTAATTTGTTAGAGTTGTAAAAATTAGGGTTTACTGATTTCCACATAGATGTGAGAAAGGTCATCTGAATACATTATGTTTCTATCATATCTGATTGTTCAAAAATATCACCTGCAGGCCTCTGCTTAACTGGTTTTCTGGTTTTTCTTGTTTTTGATATGTCCTTGAGGTCACTTGAGACGATCACAGAAAGCTGACATCAGTCACCTACTGCAGTTTTAGAGCACAAAGGGGAGAAGGGTTTTCATTTTGTGATGCAACTGTAATCCCCTCAAGTGTCAGATACATGAATGTATAAATGTTGGCTATTAAGTCATAATACATTTGAGAGTCTCAGATAATCGTCTAAGAAGTGAAATAAACAGGCGTGGGGATAAATCTAGTTGTAATGTAATTACGTTAGTTACATAAGCTTTTAATGGATATTTTTAAGTACTAATACTTATAAAATTTTTGCTTTTAGCAAATTAGGTATCATTTGAACACACTGGCTGGTGCCTAATAAGAATTAGAATTATATTTGGCTTGCTATATAAGTAAATATCTTGTTACATGCCCATTTAATGCTTGTGAAAACCATTCCAAACAATCTCTTTAGAATAAGAGTCTAATTACACATTTATCATTAAAATTACAATGAGCTAATTGCCTTAGAGATATCTTTATCTCTCTTGCAGCTTGCTTAATCCTAATGCATGTTTTCAATAATCATTTGTTACTTAACTAACTAATTAACAAACAATACCTGTTGTATGGAAAATCCTAAATTAAACACTGGAGGCTCTTTAATTGAATGCTCAATAACCCAATATAGTCCTTAATATTAGAACCTTTAAATATTGCAAAGATTCTATTGAATCACATATTAGTTTGCTCCTGTTATCTTTGGGGCTTAATTGGTAGAAACAGGGCAGTTGATAATACACAAGGGGCAGCCAGCACAGCAAGGCTCTGATGAAACAGAAAATAGCCATTAACAGCTGCTGAGCAGCTGCCAGAGTTGGCCAGCCACACCAAACAGCACCAAAGGCCGGCGTGCATTCAGATTACAAATGCCCTTGACTGTGAAATCAAGCAGCACAGCACAGTTTGGAAGATAAGCACATACAGGACCAAATGTTAACAATCCCTGACACAAAGCAGATACTCCTGTATCTTGGGCCCCTATACTCCACTCTGCGGTGCTTTGAACTCACCTAGAGGGCAGTGTCCTCTTTTCTAGGTATAGTATTTGCGGATACACTCAAAAGTATCCTTTTGTGTCATACCCCCTCACAGTCTTTTCCAAGTCTCCAGTCTAGCCCGCTCTGATTTAACTTAAAAATGTTGCTGGTGGGGCGCCTGGGTGGCTCAGTCAGTTAGGTGTCTGACTCTCAGTTTCAGCTCAGGTCATGGTCTCAGGGTCGTGGGATCGAGCCCTGTGTTGGGATCCATGCTGGGCGTGGAGCCTGCTTAAGATTCTCTCCTTCTGCCCCCCGCCTCAAAAAAAGAAAGGAAGGGAGGGAGGGAGGGAGGAAGGAAGAGAGAGAAAGAGGGCAGGGAGGGAGGAAGGGAGGGAGGGAGGAAGGGAGGGAGGAAGAAAAAAAAGAAAGAAAAAATAAATGCTGCTAGAAAGAACTTTCTAAAATGCAAATCTAATTATTGACTTCCCATTAATGATTTCCCACATTTTCTAAGGATCACTTTCAAGCCTCCTTGATGTTTGTAGCTCTCTAAATTCTAATCCCTGGTTTCCTATTGATTCCCTGATATCTCCAGCTACCTCTCCCTATACCTTATGCTCCGTTAATATTTACTATGTACCATTACCTAAAGTTTTCATGCTCATCTACTCTGTACATTCTCTGCTCATCTCCCCAGCTGCCCTAGTCATCATTCAAGGGTGCATCTTTCAAAGAATTACCGGCTCTTGAAACCTGCAATCAGAATTAAAACTCTTTGCATGTTTCCTATATTATCTCCACTATATAGTGCATACTAAAGAATACTGTGATTATTTGTATGTGTTATCTCCTAACTTAGGCTATGGAGTAAGAATTAAATAATTAAAAGCATAGACTACAGGCCTAGGAAATATAGGCTCAAATTTCTGTTTCATTGTTGTGTAAATTTAGAGGCAATACTTAATTCCTCCTATCCTCAGTTTTCACATCTGTAATACAGAGAGGAAAACTGCTCCTCTTTTATAAGGTTATTGTGAGAATTACATGGCATAATCATATAAAGTGCCAATAGCAATGACAAATGATAAATCACTCTGAGTCCATGTTAATGTTATCATACACATTTAATATTATACTTCTTATGCCTAATATACCTTATGGCATATTCTATGTTTATGCATTCAGTATGCATTGTGTTGTTAAAAGACTAGATGTATAACTGATTGCATTAATAAATCATTGTATGGATGATTAAAATAGAGAAACACTTTGGGGTAATATAGAAATTTACCTTTTTTTTTGGTTTTTATTTTATGTGATGGTCTAAAATCCTCTTTATTCCTTCTTCATGGCCTTTAATTGATTATGCAACCTATAGTTTTTACTGTTATTGTGAATGAGATATTTTCCCCAGAATAAAGGGAATAAATTATAAAACATTATTGGTCTGGCATAAATTTATTTCTATTACATCTTCAAACCAATTACGAGACTAACTGGTAATAACACACTCCCACTGATGCTAATTTTCCTCAAATTCATCTATAAGTTCAATGTTCTTCCAATCAAAATCTCAACAGGGACTGACAAGTTGATTTTATTTTTTCTATTGAGGTACAATTGACATGCAACATTATATTAGTTTCAGGTGTACAACATAATGATTTGATATTTGTATATACTGCAAACCATCAACACAGTAAGTCTACAGATCCTCCTCGACTCATGATGGGGTTACATCCTCATAAATCCATTGTAAATGAAAATATCATTAAGTTGAAAATGCATTTAATTCACCTAACCTACCAAATATCAGAGCTAAGCCTACCTTACCTTAAACATGCTCAGACTGCTTATATTAGCCTACAGTTGGATAAATCATCCAGCACAAAGCCTATTTCATAATAAAATGTGGACTATCTCATATAATTTACTGAATACTATAGAAAGTGAAAAACAGAATGGTTGTATGGGTACAGAATGGCTGTAGACATATCAGTTGTTTACACTCATGATCCCCTGGTTGACTGGGAGCTGCAGCTGTCCCTGCCTAGGGTCAAGAGAGGATCAGAGGAGGACTTCTGGAGAAGATGGCAGAGTAGGAGAACCCTCAACTCAGCTCCTCCCATGGATACAACTCGATAACGCTCCCATCAGAGCAAACAACCTAGAAAAGGACCCGAAGCTTGGCTGAACAAACTTCACAACTAAATGTAGAGAAGAGGCCACATCAAAATGGGTAGGAAGGGTGAGGACTAGACGGGAACCTAAAACTAATCTCAGAGTGACCTGAGGGACTTCCCCAGGAACAAAGGAGCTGGCAGGCACCATTTCCCTCTCCCACCCCACATTAACACACAGCTACCTGCTGGAACTAGTGCGGTGCCGGCACTCACTACCTGACTTGCTTACACCACACCCCAGCCCCTTCTGCAGCCAGGCCTGCCTCAGTACCCTCAGTGCCATGCTGTGGAACCCTTCCCCCAAAAGACCCACTCAAACCTTCCTAACACTGTGTCTCCCAACCTCCTGCAGAGGACATGGGAGCTGCCTGTATGCCTGTATATGCTTTGTGGAGCAGCCCCTACCGGCCCTGATCTCCACAATGGCTGCAGGCCCCCTTTGGAGGAGGACCAGCACCACCTAGTTAAAAGTGCACAGCCTCCCATTAATTTCAAGAGCAAGAGATATAGCTGACTTCCCCAACACACAGAAACAGACACAGAGAATTAGGCAAAATGAGAAGACAGAGGAACTTGTCACAAATGAAAGAACAGGGCAAAACCATAGCAAGAGATCTAAAGGAAACAGATACAAACAACATGCCTGATAGAGAATTTAAAGTAATGATCATAAAGATACTCACTGGACTTGAGAAAAGAGTAGAGAACATCAGTGAGACCCTTAACACAGAGATAAGAAAGAACCAACCAGAGATGGAAAACACAATAAATCAAATTAAAAATACACTTGATGGAATAAATAGGAGGATGGAAGAAGCAGTGGAATAAATTAATGAACTAGAAGACAGAGTAATGGAAAGTAATCAAACTGAACAATTAGAAAAAAAAGAATTATGCAAAATGAGTAGAGAGTTAGGAAACTCAGATACTCGATCAAACACAATAGCATTTGCATTACAGAGATCCCAGAAGGAGAGAGAGAAAAAGGGGCAGAAGATTTATTTAAAAAAATAATAGCTGAAAACTTCCCTGATCTAGGGTAGGAAGCAGAAATCGTGATTCACGAAGCACAGAGATCCCCCAACAAAATCAACCAAAGTAGATCCACACGAAGACAGATAGCATTTAAAATGGCAAAAAGTAGTGATAACGAACAAACTCTAAAAACAACAAGAGAAAAGAAGACAGTTACATACAAGAGAAACTCCATAGGGCTATCAGTGGACTTTTGAGCAGAAACTTTGCAAGCCAGAAAGAAAAAGGCAGGCATGATATATACAAAGTGTTGAATGGGAAAAATCTGCAGCCAAGGATATTCTATCCAATAAGGCTATCATTCAGGATAGAAGGAGAGATAGAGTTTCTCAGACAAACGAAAAGTAAAGGAGTTCATGATTAATAATCTAGGAATATTAAAGGGAACTCTGAGTGGAAAGGAAAGACCATATGTGAAAGTATAAATAGTAAAAAAAACACAAAAGCACTAAAAGTAAGTATTTCTGTAAAAATCAGTCAAGGTATTCATGAAATAAAATATGACACCATACACCTAAAACATGGTGGGAAGGAGTAAAGAATGGGTTTGAATGTAAGCAACCATCAGCTTAATATAGACTGATTTACACAGAAGATGTTATATACAAACCGAACAGTACCACAAATCAAAACCACTAATAGATATACAAAGAATATAGAGAAAGGAGTCCAAGTATATCATTAAAGAAAACCAGCAAACCATGAGAGAGAGAAAGAAAAGGATCAGGAAAAAAAAAAAAAACTACAAAAATAGCCATAAAACAAGTAATAAAATGGCAATAAATACTTATCTATCAATAATTATCCTGAATGTATGGGGCACCTGGGTGGCTCAGTTGGTTAAATGTCTGCCTTCGGCTCAGGTCATGATCCCAGGGTCCCGGGATCAAGTCCCAAGTTGGGCTCCAGCCCCAAGTCAAGCTCCCTGCTCAGTGGGGAGCCTGCTTCTCTCTTTGCCCCCTGCTCATGCTCTCTCTCTTGCTAGATCTCTGACGATAACATCACACCAAGAAAAAGATAAAAACCATGATTATTTCATTTTTCTCCAAAAAGCATTTGATATAGTACAACATCCTTTCATGATAAAAGCCCTCAACAAAGTAGGTTTAGAGGAAACATACCTCAACATAATAAAGGCCATATATGAAAAACCCACAGCGAGCATCACACTCAATGGGGAAAAACTGAAAGTTTTCCCCCTAAGGTCAAGAACAAGATAGGGATGTCCACTCTCACCACTTCTATTCAACATAGTACTGGTAGTCCTAGCCACAGCAATCAGCCATAGCAAAAGAAATAAAAGGCATCCAAATTGGTACAGAAGAAGTAAAACTTTTCACTATTTGCAGATGACATGATACTATACACAAAAAAACCTGAAAGACACCACCAAAAAAACTACTAGAACTGATAAATGAATTCAGTAAAGTCACAAGATACAAAATCAATGTGCAGAAATCTGTGCGTTTCTATACACTAATAATGAAGCAGCAGAAAGATAAATTAAGGAAACAATCCCATTTACAACTGCACCAAAAAGAATAAACTATCTAGGAATAAACCCAGCCAAAGAGGTGAAAGAAAACTGTAGGGGTGCCTGGGTGGCTCAGTCGTTAAGCATCTGCCTTCAGCTCAGGGCATGATCCTGGCATTATGGGATCGAGCCCCACATCAGGCTCCTCCACTGGGAGCCTGCTTCTTCCTCTCCCACTCCCCCTTCTTGTGTTCCCTCTCTCGCTGGCTGTCTCTGTCAAATAAACAAATAATATCTTTAAAAAAAAAAAGAAAACTGTAAAACACTGATGAAAAAACAAATATTGCTAAAATGTCTATACTACTCAGAGCAATCTACAGATATAATGCAATCCTTGTCAAAATACCAAGCATTTTTCACAGAACTAGAAAAAAAAATCTAAAATTTATATGGAACTACAGAAGACTCTGAATAGCCAAAGAAATTTTGAAAAAAGAAAAGCAAAGCTGGAGGTATCAGAATTCCAGACTTCAAGTTATATTACAAAGCTGTAGTAATCAAAATGGTATGGTACTGACTGGCACAAAAACAGACACATGGATCAACAGAACAGAATAGAAAACCCAGAAATAAACCCATAGTTATATGGTCAAGTAATCTTCAACAAGGCAGGAAAGAATATCCAAGGGGAAAAAGACAGTCTCTTCAACACGTGGTGTTGGGAAAACTGGACAGCAATGGGCAAAAGAAACTGGACCACTTTCTTACACCACACACAAAAGGATTAAAGACCTTAATGCAAGACCTGAAACCATAAAAATCCTAGAAGAGAGCATAGACAGTAATTTCTCTGACATTGGCCATAGCAACATTTTTCTAGAAATGTCTCCTGGGGAAAGGGAAATAAAAACAGAAATAAGCTATTGAGACTACATTAAAATTAAAAGCTTCTGCACAATAAAGGAAACCATCAACAAAACTAAAAGGCAACCTACTAAATGGAAGAAGATATTTGCAAATGACATTATCTGATAAAGGGTTAGTATCCAAAATACATAAGGAACTTCTACAACTCAACACCCAAAAAACAAATATCCAGTTGAAAAATGGGCAGAAAACATGAACAGACATTCCTCCAAAGAAGACATCAGATGGCCAACAGATACATGAAAAGATGGTCAATATCTCTCGTCATCAGGGAAATGCAAATCAAAACTATGATGGGATATCACCTCACACCTGTCAGAATGACTGAAATCAACAAACGTTGCTGAGGATGTGGAGAAAAAGGAACCTTCATACACTGTTGGTGGGAATGCAAACTGGTGCAGCCACTGTGGAAAACAGTATGGTGGTTCCTCAAAATATTAAAAATAGAACTACGCTGTAATCCAGTAATCACACTACTGGATACTTACCCAAAAAATACAAAAACACTAATTCAAAGGGATACATGCACCACTATGTTTATAGCAACAGTATTCACAATATCTAAATTACAGAAGCAGCCCAAGCGTCCATTGACAGATGAATGGATGAAGAAGTGATATGGAATATTATCAAGACATTTAAAAAAAAGAATGACATCTTGCCATCTGCATCAACATGAATGGAGCTAGAAAGTATTATGCTAAGCACAATAGGTCAGTCAGGGAAAGACCAATACTCTATGATTTCATTCACATGTGGAGTTTAAGAAACAAAACAAATAAGCAGATGGGGAAAAAAGAGAGACAAATCAAAAAACAGACTCTTAAATCTAGGGAACTTAGGTTGGGGGCAGGGGGAGTCAGAGGATGGGAGAAATAGTGATGGGGATTAGGGAGTACACTTGTGATGAGCACTGGGTGATGTGCGAAATTGTTGAATCACTACATCGTACACCTGAAATTATTCAAAGAAACAAAAGTCTCAGTTATATCAATAAGATATACCATATCATACCAATGTCCATTATAGTGGTTATGTTAGCAGAAAAAAATGGAAATGATCTTGACTGGCAAAAATAAATCATGACAAATAATAGAAAATGGGATATTATGTAGCCATTAAAATACTGTAAACAGATTTGTTTCTGTGGGACAAAGCTCCAGATATGTTAACTAGAAAATCAGGTTGAAAAACAGTATTTTGATTAAAGACGTATATAATATGTGCACAGGAAAAGTGTCTAGAAAGCTATACCCCGAAATAGTAACAGTGAATATCTCTAGGTGATCTGGGTACTGAGATTGACAATTTCATTTCAACCTTTTGGTTATTTATAGTTTCTGTAGTAAACACACACTGCTCATGTAATTTAAAAAAAAAAAGTGGGATCATTTGGCATATCATTAGCTCAGAAAAAGACCAAAATTCAAAATTCAAAGTACAGTTTTTACTGAATGTGTACTGCTTTCACACCATCATAAAGTCGAAAAATTGTAAGTTAAACCATCTTTAAGTTGGGAAGTATCTGTAGTTAACATCCATCACCTTACATAGTCACAAATTTTTTTGTCTGTGATAATAAATTTTAAGAGCAACTATGTTAGCAACTTTCAAATATGCAACACTGTATTAGTAACTGTCATCACCATGTTCTACACAGCATTGCTAATACTTATTTATAATTTTTTTTCAGATTTTATTTACTTGAGAGAGAGCAAGTGAGAGAGCATGAGCAGGGGAGGAGGGAAGGAGCAGAGGGAGAGGAAGAAGCAGTTTCCCGCTGACCAGGAAACCCAGTGCAGGGCTGGATTCCAAGATCCCTGATCATGACCTAAGCTGAAAGCAGATGTTTAACCGACTGAGCCATCCAGACGCCCCACGAATACTCATTTATAAATTTGTACCTTTCGACCCTCTTCATCCATTTCACCTCCCTCCATCAACTCCACCACCACCACCTCTGGCAACCACATACAGAAGTTTTTATGTATACTTGAAATTATGTCTTGCAGCAAAGGGATCAGAACGTTTCAATGTGGCCATAGTGAGAGATCCATGACCATAAAGGAAATCAATAGAGAGGAAGAGGGGAGTTCAATGTTAAAATTTTCTAAAAAATAGAATGTATTTAAAAATCAAATGGGTTTCCTAATCTTCCCTTTATTTCATGTTTAAGCACAGACTGAACAATAACATTGTTGGAGTAGTATAAAGTCTTAGGACTGGATTATGTGACACCAAATGTCCCTATGTCTTTATAATTCTGTGACTCAATTTAAAAGTTCCTAGGTACCCCATGTTTTACAATAGTGCCTGTGTTCACTCTTATATAGGAGGTAGCATTCACTCATCCCCTGCACCATTCAATGTCCAAATTTATTAAAACATTGCTAAGGTTCCAATGAACCTCTTTTTAAGTGTTGTCAGTGACTCATTTCAATGAGCAGTAGCTATTACAACAGTAAAGTTACACACCGTCCTCGCATTGTTGGTAAATAAGAAACCCTGGGGAACAGTCTGGACTTTTTGACTTTGTAAAACGAGCACAAGAAATGGTGTATATTAAGACAATGATTTAGGTCCATCTCTTTCCTTGCAAAACAATTTCAGTGTCTGTTTTCAAGTTTTGATATTGTTACTTACATTTTGGGGTTGGTTTTTTGTTTTTCTTCCAGGAAGTGAAACTCAGAGTTTCCCAAGTTTGGGACAACAATAATTGGATATAACTTCCCGATGGTTACACTGAAGCATTAGAAAGTTAATAGCTTAGAAAATATTATCAGTTGGGGGGCGCCTGGGTGGCACAGCGGTTAAGCGTCTGCCTTCGGCTCAGGGCGTGATCCCGGCATTATGGGATCGAGCCCCACATCAGGCTCCTCCGCTATGAGCCTGCTTCTTCTCCCACTCCCCCTGCTTGTGTTCCCTCTCTCGCTGGCTGTCTCTATCTCTGTCGAATAAATAAATAAAATCTTTAAAAAAAAAAAAAGAAAATATTATCAGTTGGAAATATCATACTTGGAAAGTGATATACACAGTAAATGAAAATCATCTACCCCACCTTGAAAGCTTTAGGGAAGACAGAGTTCTGAGAAATGGCTGTCCTTAGGGGCTCCTCCCAGGAAGCTCCATGTCTCAATCTGACGCTCACTACTTTGTATTTATTCTATCTATAAGACAAATGCTGAAGTCATCAACTTTCGAAGGAAAGAAGCACCAGCTTCCCTCCCTCCCAATAGCTCAACACTCATTTATAAAAATAAAAGCTCCATAGATAGTCTGAACTTGCTTCAAATGTACATTGTGCTCCGAAGTTTTGCTGCAAATGTTCATAATTTATCTGTCAGAAGTTGTGAAAGACATCACTATGATTCCAATCAAAGAATTTCCTTTTGCTTGTGTTTAGAATGATTTCCCCTAGTTTCAATAATGTTTTTGTTAAATCACATAGGGTGAGAAATAATAATAGGATATCGCTTAATTGAATATGTCATTGTGACAGGAGGTACAATACTCCATTTAAAACACAACGGTGCTTGCCGGCTACCAAGCTAGATTGATTGTCCTCATTATGTACGTAGTCTCCACTTCCCTTTGCCCGCTCCACCCTTGCCAGCACCCCAGCTTCACTGAGCTGCTGAAATCCTGTGTTTCAAATTAGCCGTGAACTTCCCATTCTTCAGCCTTGCTGCACTCAAACTGTTGGTACTATTTCAA
This sequence comes from Ursus maritimus, assembly GCF_017311325.1. Classification (NCBI taxonomy): domain Eukaryota; kingdom Metazoa; phylum Chordata; class Mammalia; order Carnivora; family Ursidae; genus Ursus; species Ursus maritimus. The sequence goes on from NW_024426008.1 coordinate 10,108,644, forward strand.
ACACCAAGAGACTGGACAGAATTCTGAAAACTCACATTGAAAGCTATTTTTTTAAATAATTTAGCATAAGGATCACAGCCTTTTCACCAAAGTAGCAATTAAGTCATCACTACTGCTGGCCCCATAAAAATTGATTGGGCCTGTTTTTATCACCCAAACCTTCTAAACTGCTTTCCTGTACAATCTGACACCAAAGTCAGAAATCACACAGTGAAAACTAGTACCAAGAAAAGAGAAAAGGGGTCATTAAGTAAGAGTCGTATTTTTTAATATGTTCCACTGATATTAACCCTGCAGAAAATGACCAGGCGTGAAATGTTTCAGGTACCGATGTAATTATCATTGCTAAAGATCTTTGTCCAATCAAACCATCTTTTTCCTATTTAACTGAGAAAGATATACTAACTTGTACCTCAGGGACATCTCATTTTTCAGGACAGCTCAGCTGGAAAGACCTTTCCTTGCCTATTTTTAAAAATCCTTAATTTGCTTATGAGCAATATTTATATACACCAGCCTCTCCAACATGTCATATCTCCCATCTCCCAATGCTTCCCTTTCCTCCTCTCCCATGAATGTCTCTGTCCCATCATGTAACAAACTTCCCCTGGAAAACCTGCTTATTATCCTGGCAGGTATTTTGCTCTTTTTATTTCATGGCTGCAGCTCTCTGGGGGGTTTTTTGTTTGGGTTTTTTTTGTTTTTGTTTTTCCGTTCCATGGTTTTCAAAGAGCAGTCAGCAAAGAACATCAGCTGAGGCAGGCCTCAGCTGGCCCTCACGCTTGGGTAACTTCCAGGGACAGCTCCAAGTCTGGCCTGACATTTACAGACACTTAATTCTCTTGCAGGGCTAATGCAGGTAGGGGAAGATGAGGTGCTGGGTACGAGACTGTTTACAATAGTTAAAGGCTTGCATTTTGCCCCTGAGAAAGTCAGACAGGCCCACCTTGGTTGAGGAGACCTCCAAAAAGAGCAGCTATCACTTAGTTGAGCACCAAGATACGTCAGGTATTGTTGTTGCTTTTTTACCTCTGTTTTATCTTTTGGTCCTTATTACAACCCTGCAAAGTATCTATCGTTAGCCCCATATTTCAGATCGGGATGCTGAGACTCACATTCCCAAAGACTCCAAAACAGGAGGAAGTGATTTCTAATCATCTATACACATCAGCGTTCTCAAAGTTTGATGACCATAGGAACCCCTGGGGAATCTTGTTGAACTGCATTTGAAGGACTGACGTGGAGCCTGAGATCGTGCATCTCTAACAAGCTCCCATTGATGCCTTGCTGCTGGTCCCTGGGCCACGCTGTGGCTTAGCAAGTGTAGGTTTTATTTTTTTTAATGAAGGGAAGCCTTCAGAGATGAATACGAGAAGACCCGTGCAAGGATGCCATGCACTGGCTCTGTGGGCACATAAAATCTTGCATCTATGATGCCAAACAAGGTATAGGCAGGTTGTGCCGGGAATGATGCCAGCATCCATGTCCGACAGGCAATTTGCTCTCTGCCAGCAAGTTCTTTGGCAGAAGTATGAAATGCACATTTTTTTCTGGCCAGAATTTGAGATTTTTTTTCTCCCTATTTTGTCCCAGTGAATGTCTTACAAGTGCCTTTTCTGCTTACAGATAACTCAATGTCTTTAAAGGAGTTGTTATATAAAGATGCTACAACAGAGAGAGAGCTGCCCTTGAATTCAAAAGACCTGGTGTCACTCCCATTTATGGCATTTTCTAGTTAGTGATACGTATGAGCACTAAACCCCTCTTGAATCAGTTTCTTCATTTATAAAGTAGGGAATAAAACCCTTATTTCACTCAGTGGTGGGGTTAAGGACACTTTTGGAATTGTTACAAAGTAGTGAGTAACTAGCAGTGGGCCACACCGGCACAACCCCCTCAGAAAACAGTTCGGCAGGATCTACTAAAGCTAAACCTATGCCCCGTGCCTGAGGGATGCCCCAAGAGCCTCCCCCCATGTCTGTTCTCAAAGAAAATGGGAAGCTAACACCTACGAGAACCTTCACAGATGCTTCTCTCGCAGCAGCCAAAATGACAGAAACAACCCCAAGTCCACCAGGATCTGAACGTGTGGATAAATGGTCACATTGTCCCTTAACTGCTCCCCAGCAGTAAGACAGAGCACTCTGCCGCTATGAGCAGCAACGTGGATAAATTTCATGCAAAAACTCAAGCAAAAGAAGCCTTGCACAGAAGAGTACATACTCTTTGACTCCATTTATAGAAAGTTTAAGAACACACAGGGCCAATCCATGTTGATAGAAGTCATCTGAATTGGAAATGGGGGTGAGTATGGATGGAGAAGGACACAGAAAACCCCGTGAGGTGTTGGAAACGTTCTCCATCTTGATTTGCACGGTGGTTACCAGGGTGCACACCTGTGTCAAGTCAACTGAGTGGATGTTTATGATTTGTACATGCTAGTGTACATTCACCACCAAGGGGAGGGCCCAGGCTCACACAACGCTGTCTACAGAGAATTTACAATAGTGACACTGTAGGTCTTCTTTTCATTAATCATCATGTCCCTGGAATTCTAAACATTGCCAGGGATAAAATACTTCTTCTTATTGGGGCCAGACAGCTCTCACTGCCCTGTTTCGACACATCGCTGGGCTCCTTACCACAGGCAGGCAACTTTAACAACAATGAGTTGGGGGGGGGGAAAGGCCAAACATGTATGGACTGACGATGAATGTGTCATCAGCCACACTAACTTTGCACATGTGAAGTGCAATGAAAAAAAGAGTAAGTAACACTGACTTACAGAGTTATAATCATTGGAAGAGATTAGATGTGCTTTTAAACAATGGAATGTTTAGGGGTGCCTGGGTGGCTCAGTCGGTTAAGTGTCTGCCTTTGGCTTAGGTCATGATCTCAGGGTCCTGGGATCGAGCCCCATGTCGGGCTCCCTGCTCAGCGGGGAGTCTGCTTCTCTCCCTCTTCCTCTGCCCCCTCCCCTGCTTGTGCTCTCTCTTTCAAATAAATAAAATCTTTTAAAAACATGAAATATTTATAGATGTTCCAAAAACCAGGGAATTAAAGTTGCACTGGCATTTTATAAATGCCTCATAAACCAGCCACTTTCTGTTGTTACTGTTGTTGTTTTTTTAAATTCTGGGCACAATGAGCAGATTCGGGAAGGACTGTGTCCAGTGAAAGCCTTCACCCAAATGCCCTGCTTCATCTACACGTCCGGTCTCATGTGAGGGACAAGCCATGGAGCCCCAACCCCTAAATACTTCATCTTTACTATACAAACAACTCCAACAGATGCTCTGGGGACACAAAAGCAAAAGAGATTTGGGGAAGAGGAGGTAGGTGATTTGGTTTCTGGGGTGTTACTGGCAGACTAACAAAAGCAGACACGTACTGAGGACTAATTGTGAGTATGGGTTGACCCAAACCTTGAAACACCCTCTATGCCAAGGATCCTTCTTAGCCCCATTTACAGCTGAGGAAATTGCAAGAGGTAAAGTAATGAGTAACCTTCCCAAAGTCTCATGACTGGTGAGTGGGGAAGGCAGGGCTCGCATGCGGACAGTCTGACTCCAGAATCTCTTTCACTTCACTACTAGGTAGATCCCAAGTCTTCAGGCAGATGCAACACACACTTGCACAAACCGACTACTTTTGGAGTCGGACCTAATTTCACAGATCCACTCACACTCCATGTTCTTGCATCGAATTCCTGTATTCTGGGGGAGCGAGAAGGTGTTCAATTCTGGGACAAAATCAGTGAAAGTTTTGACTAAGGGTCCTCAATACTTTGCATTTGCAAAAAGATTAAACATTTTGTCGGCACAAGTGAATGAACTGGAAGACTGGACAACACCAAACATAGCCTCAATAGTTATAACATAATGAATTATTTAACACTGTCTCCATGTTTATGGAACTATTCACAGCCGTGACATCATTTGTATGTGGTTACTCTATAGGCCTGGCCACTCAACGCTTCCTAAATTGGTCATCATCCACACAGGACACAGTTTAACAAGAGAAGCCCGTCCACTGGAGTGGGTAGGTGTAGTGACTTTGAGAGAATGCTGGATTTAAATCTGGCCTCTTCTACTTACTAGCTGTATGACCTCACAGGAACTTAACCTCTCTGTTCTTCAATTTCCATATCTGCACAACACACGTAATTTTGACAATGTCTCCATGGGGACATGAGAATTAAGTAACTGATATTTTTTTTCAGTAACTGGTATTTTTAAAACATTTCCAAATGCCTGGCACATGGTAAGCAATATCTTTTTTTCAACAAATGCTGTACTATATGTACCATTTTCACTGGTACCAGCTCTGATATGATGCTATTCAACCACTAATTTTAATAAATTATGCCCCATTCCACATAATCGACGTAATCCAATGACAATCTCCTCAAATCAACATTTTCATGTGACAGAATAGATACCACAGCAACAGTATTAAAACTTAGGAAAAAATAATTTTATACACTTATCAAAATTTCATAGCATACCAGTGAAGGTTGTGGTGCCCAGCTGAGAGGATGATTCACAGGCCCACAGGCCCACACTGGAGCATGTAGGGAAGATGCTGGTGATACGTCGCACTGGCACCTCCCCTCCCCATGTCTGGTGGCCTGTCTGCACTGTGTTAACTGCTCAGTCCTACTGAATTTCAGCTCTTTCTTACAAATGCCATATATCTGTGCAATACTATTTCTACTTTACCCAAGACACACACCCTAGAGGTCTCTCAGTCCTTCTCAACATATCCCCCCCGTCCTACTGAACACCATGGGTTCATCCGAGAAATGTCTCCTGAGTCTGAGCCCTCCCCTGCATTCCTGAAGGTACGTTTTGCTTTCGTCATGCCTCTCTCTCTTTTCCTTGTCTATTTTACCTCATTGCCTCACTATTAACCATGTGAGGACGGTTAATAAGGATGTGGACCATCCTCCACATTATCCACCAGTTAATTCCTTGTTTCAAAAAAATCTTATCACCAGACTCCCTATTAATGTCCAGTTTCCTCATTCACTAGTTCTTCCATTCATTCATTAAGTAAACATTTATTGAGTACCTACTGTGTGCCAGATATTACACAAGCCTTGGTAGTAAAATGGATGCAGACATGGCTTTGAGGTCACCCAAGGCCTCTCATAATCTGTGTGCCTCACTGGTGGTGTTCCTGTGCCCAGGCCACAGCCAAGTCCTCACTGGAAACTTCACGCATCTTCTTTCCTCTGCTCAGAATTCACTTCCATTTCATCTTTATCTGGTGAACTCCTACTCTTCCTTCGGGAACAAAATTTTCTCTGAAGCATTCCTCAGCTAATGAGGCAGAAATCAGATCCTCTTCTTTCCCCCCATAGCATACCTGGGCGATCTTACTACTGATTTTGCCTGAAGCACTGTAATCATTCGTCTGGGCGTTGGGAGAGCCCATCGTCCAGGTACTGTCATCTTTCATTTTTCTCCCCGTCATTCTGCATGGCAGTTCCCAACTAACATATGGAAAAGAGAAAGCAAATTACCACGTCGTTACTGTAGGCAATATGAGTACTATGTTGAAGATGGTGGATACCCATCTCCTAGAGAATGGGACTTCTGAAGCTAGATGTCATTTCAGATATGGGAACATGTGGCCCCTCCCCTTCCAGTTTCCTGAGGAGCCCTTAGTCTGGTAACTGGAAAATATTCCCTAGGCTTCACTTAAAGTAGCCAGTCTCTATGGAGAATGGGGTGGGGAGCAACCCAGAAGTCAGAAAGGGGTAGCCACTCTACGTAATATTCTGTGGTATAAACAGGGAGACTCGGGGAAATGAGCAACAGTATGAAGCCATGTCCATTTTCTCCAACCAGGCAGCCACATGTGGTACAAGCCAGGGAGACTCCCATTGGCCAAGCCACATAGCAAATAGTCACGGATCAACACATTCAAAGAATGTAATTAGGTCCTCTAACAACCAGGCCTCATTTTTATGTGGGGAAAAAAAATGCCACAGAAAGAAAGCAGAGCAAAGCACAGAAAAAGACAACTCTAACTATAGGCTTCTCTGAAACCACAAGCTGTCACTATAAACATCAACCATCCTGGTTCTGGAAATCTTTCCAGGTCCAGGTGACTAATATACTTAAAAAAGAGAAACTAGTAAGCTCTCAGCTAAGGAGGAGAAGGAGAAGGAGAGGAGGAGGGAGAATAAACACTAATTCATCAACTCGAAAAGAACAGAGCCTGTACACCAGGCCCCTAGCTGCTCGTCACCTAGCTCTCTCCAATCTTGGTTCTTCCCATCTAGCCTCCTTTTCCCTCAAAAAACAACATAATAAAGGCGGGGGGACAATGTGTTGGTGGCTAATGCAGCCTTGGGGGGGGGAAATAAAAGTTTACCCTTCTAAATGCAGTTTAAGTCCCCACACAGCAATAAAAAAGCCCTACTTTGACAAAATGCAATGAATGCATGTGTGCTCCGGTGGCATTTTCTACCAGCCACGAAAGGCAAGTGGAGGGGCTCAACTGGGCTGCCTCTGAGTTCTTCCTCGTGCAACCAAAAGGAAGAAGGTGGACAGCACCTGCTACCCACCCCAGCTTTGCCCTGTGGTATAAAAAAGCTGGGGACTAGAGAAAGGCATTCCTGAGAATAGCAAATCCTCTTCTGGGTTCACCTCTGCCCCAACCGCCACTCCCCTTCCCCTTGATTCCCAAACATGGGCTCATGCCCCTGAGCCGCGCCCTGACCCTGCTCCCCAAAGGAACAGCCGAACTGCCCTGACCCAGTCTCTTCGCAGAAGCCATCAGAGGGAGCACGCCTAAGTATGAGTGGGCTACGGAGGGCTGGGGGCGAGAAAGGGCGACCGGGTTCAAAAGTAAAGTCATGGGAAATAATGAGACTGTTCCGCCCAGCTCCCAGCCAGCCAGGGGAGCAGACTGCCCTTTCAAATTGGGTGTCCCAGCTCAGGCAGCTGAAATAACTGGTCACGGAGCGCTGCAAGCAAATTGCTTTGACAAGGCTGTTACTGTTGTAAGGGTTCAAGGGTGCCGGCCACTAGGTCAGCGGCTGCCAATCAAGCGGACAGAAAAAGCCGCTCATTGAGCCTGTGATTTCCACCTAGGCCGCAATTATCCCTGACTATTCCTGTACCTCAGCAGCGCCTCTGATTAAACCTGCCTCCCTTTTACATCTCTTTCAGAGTGCGCTTCACACACTAATTAGTTGCCGGCTCTCCACTGAGATGTCAGACCCTCCGTCAATTTATCTCTATTTCAGCCTGCTCAGAGTGACTTCCCCAGTTATCAAAATTTAATCATGCCTTCAAAAATGTTGAAAAGTGGTCATTAGAGGCAAAAGGCCACAGGATACAATATTCATTTTTCTCTATCTTCCAGCCATCCAGCTGGCATCTATAATGGATATCCTGGGGGCTGTGAGAACACGTTGATTTATGCAACCCCGGCCCTGCTCTCACTGTGCTCCACCAGGCTGTGTGAGAGAACAGGTTTTAACAAGGTCTGAGGTGGGAGGACATTAATCACGGCGGCATTGTATGTGGAAAAGGGTGCTGTGTAGTCGAAGAACCCCCCACAGTAGGGCAGTTAGATTTTTTTTCTTACCACCTTCTCAGTGATAAAAGAGAGTTTGACAATTGATTAGACCTTTCTGTAACCTTGCAGCCCTGGGAAATGATGAGAGAGAGAAAAGAGGAAGAGAATGATTCTCATACCGACGGTTTTAAATGTGCAATAACTTTATGATTCTTGACTGAGACTGGCTATCAAAATCAGTCCCAACTCAATACCATCTAAAAAAGAAGATCATTCTTGGAATAAGAGCCCTTTTGGCCGGATGTGTCAGAGCCAATCACAGGCACTGGGGTCCCGCGGTGACTGCTGGCGACCTCATACGGTGGGTTCTGATAAAAATCACATCTGATAAATTCACCTCTGCCTGCCTGCTTGGCTGGAAAGAAGGTTTTAGTCCAAAATCAACAGTGATGAACTGAAATCTATCAGCAACTGGGAAGTGCTTTCCACCCTCCCTCCATCTTGTTTCAGAGCTACGCACTTCATTCTGTGGCTTCTCCTTTCTCCTTCCCGGGTTGTTCCCCAGCCCAAGGAAGGGTAGGGGGGACACTGGGCCACGTCCCTCTGGCTGCAGTGACAGCAGAACACATCTTTGCCCGGTGTCCCTGCTCCCCCGATACCTTCTGATCTTTAATACCCACAGCCCCTCTCCGGGCTTGTCCCGGCCCCTGCTGCTGAAAGCAACGTCTCCTGTCACACAGAACATGCAAGGTGATTTTTCTTTTTATTCATTGCTGAAATGTCTTATGTTAACACTTCTTTTGATCTTCATTCCAGTCATTCTTTGATGCATGTGGCGGAGGGAGAAATGGTCAAATAAAAAGCCTTTAGATAAGAAACTCACCAAGGTCCCTTGTTGCATGATAGAAATGGGCCAGAGTGAGGATTTCACTGTAAGCCTTTCATACCCACCTTTATGTTCTTACCCTCTCTCCTAAGGCCCACTCTTCCATGTTCTGAAGCCCAAAATGACCTTCTTTCTTACTTCTCTGGGAATTTAGCCTACGTCTAGAACCGAGAGGGGGCAGCCACATTGAGAATATCAGAGGTGTGCCCTGACCTCAGCGTTAAACCCAGAGAAGCAAGGGAATTTCTTCTGTTTATGTTGGAGTGACAGGGAAGGTGATGCATCTGAAATGATACATAATTGCAAAGCTCATGCCCCAGCCAGATTTCTCCCACCGCCATTCTCCTCCGGAGGAGGATCGGGCTTATGGTCAAACCCAGAAACAGGCCAGACGAGGAAAGAGGGAGGCAAAAAGGAAGGAAGTGAGGTGTTGTTTCACTTAGTTTGCTGATTTCCCACCCCCAATATCGGCTATCCCATTATGGAATACACTCCAGATACAAGGTCAAGAACACAGACCTGGTAACAATCGCTTAGAATACAGAAAGTGGCAAGAAAGGATTGCACATATTACCTTGAAATGGCACTTTTATCGACAGTGGATCCTGGCACCATTGTTTTCTGAACGCAATCACGATGAGCCCAATGCCACTCCAGCCAGATATGTTAGCAAGCTTGGAGCCTATCCTGCGTTAGACTTCACTTTCCAAACTACAACTGCATCCCTCCAGGCACTCTATCTTACATTTTTAATCCTGTATCAACATGGACCCATTGGCCGTAACACAAGGTATCTGTCCTTGCTACTTGTGTTTCTCCCAGACCTTGAGAACAATGGATAGTGCGGCAAGCACTTGATCTGGACACACCCCTAACACTAAGAAAGGGAAACATACAAATAAAGTTATAAACACCTATGCCCCCCACCCATCGATAAATGACCAGAATGATTGGCTGAATGACGTACTACGTTACTATGTGAAAGTACAGATTCTCTCAAGCTTGTGAATCCAATGAGACCTGAATGGACAGAATGGCATCATGGAGTAAAATGGAACGATGTTGCCATCACAGTCCTATAGAAAAATGGAGAACATTTTACCTTGTCTGCAGTGTTTGCCATAAGAAAGCACAAATTTGTAAATTCAAATGCACATAAAGGGAAGTTTTTTGGTAACAGTATCTGATTCTATATACTCTACCAAGAAGCATGTTTCTTGGACTATTTTACTGCCTCAGCACTTTAAAGATATGAAAAATAACCTACCTTCCCCAAATTTGTTTAATATTATTTAGAGCAGGAGTACTTAACCTAAGGTCCACAGATGCCCTCTCTCCTGCCAAGAGGTCCTTGGATATAATTCAGAGGGTCTGAGAATTTGGGTGAAAAAGTATTACTTCATTTTCAGTACCCTCCAGCTCTAAGTGTTTCATTCAATTATAAATATAGACCACAGAGCACACTAGTATTGGCAGAATGTGAGTGTGTGTTTATTTTTTTGCATCTCATGGTGCACATCGGTGCGAGAATGATCAGAAGCTCATTATAAGTCTCATTATCCAAATATTGAATGTTTTTCATGAGATCTATGGTATGGCTGGCAAAAACAAAACAAAAAAACAAACACACACAAAGCATAATAACTAGGTGGCCACATAATTTATCGTCTAAGCCAGGACACTTTGAAAGTGACAGAGACACTATTAATAACTATGACAGGACAACAGTTGTAAACTGGAATTGTCCCCCAATGAGCCATGCAGTATAGCCACATTAACATTAATTTAATTTCATGTAATATTAATAACATTTTGCCTATTTCCATCTTTAAGCCATTCAGACAAGTCTACGCAACCTAAAATATATTATGAGAAGTGAAAAAGTCCACTGATGAGCCCTGCAGAGCTCGCATGTGAATAAGTCTTGTTGCAGAATTCCAGATCTGAGTTATGTGGAGTCAAGAATACAGAGCACAGTATCTATGTCTCAGGCTTCAGTAGCTGAACTTTAATCTACACCAGCTTAACAAATCTAAGCCCTCAATTGAGAGGAAGGTACACAGGATATTTTTTAATACCTGGCAACAATGATTCTTTAATAATGGCTTACATAAAATAATTCTGGTATGCCATTTTTGATCACCATTATGCATATAAACAAGTAAGACTCTTTAAGATTTCACGGCTATTACATTAACATCCTTCTTCCATCAGCTCACTGTTAGCAAGAAATATTCCCCAATAAGTCATATAATTAATCAAATAGGACAAAGCTATTTTTATGTCATAAATTTGATGTTCCATTACTCTCGATTCTGGGTATGAAAAAGGCTAAGAAAAAAGTAGGCAACACTGGGGAATAGAGTTACAATATACTCAGCCCACCAGCCAACAAATCGTTTTATAACACACAAATAATTTAATAGTAGAATAGCAAAGGGATTTTCACTGCATATTCTTTATCCCTACCCAGTTTGCTGGGTAGCTCCATTCCCAGCTCACCACTTCTGGCCTACATGCATTCCTGTATGCCTTTGGCTACTCCATGTCAGCACCTAAGGAATCACTAGAAGTGCTTATGCAATACATACATTGTCACCTGCCAAGGATGTAAAAGAAATGGAAAACCCAGCTAGATGACTGCTAAGGTTCCTTGAAATTTGAAGATTTCATAATTTTGAATTCAATATAACAAATATGGCCATAAAAATATCTTAATGTTTCAATATCCAATTCCAGACTGTTAGATTAGCCATGACATTGGGTTAACTATGTCAATGCTTCCACCCAACAGTGGTTTTTATTAGGTGTATCTCTCTTATGGAATCTGTAAGTTGAAGGGGATACATCAGAAGACTCCTGACACCATCCCAAGCAGTACTTATTCTACAATCTAAAAATACTGAGCTTTCAAAATAAAAGAGGAATAAGTCATTGAAAAAAAAAAAGTATTCAGAATTAAAGCCATGATTCTGTATTAATTACCGGAAGGTGAAAACAAAATGTTTTCCAGAGTTTTAGGAATGTCCACACCCAGAAAGATGCAATACGTACACTTTTCCATATGATCCCAACAAGTACAACTAAGAACACTGGACAGTATATATAAAACAAACATAGAAAGACTCTGGAAATTGGAGAGAAGAAAATAAACTGGCCAGGAACCTCAGTGTCCCAATAACAACATGATGGTGAGTTCCCTGGGTTTTCTTTTGCCTCATATATCTTAGACTTGGGGCAGAAGTCAGCAACCAGAAATGCCAAAGAAATCAAACAAAAAAGTCCCAATGAGAACCAGCTGTCTCCATCCAAAAGACCAGAAAAAGGGCATCCTAATGAGACAAACACATTTTTAGACAAGAATCATTTTGCATCAGCCAAACAACAAAGAAAAAACTGTACTTCCATCCTAACCCACACTCCAAATGAGAAGCTACATTTCCACCCTCAAGAGGCTGGGTGTCCCAACACTCCCACCAGGATAGTTTCAGAGAAGATAAGTAGGGAGCTGGGACTTTCATCCCTGCCAACTGGTAACAAGCTCCTCCCTCCCCACCATAGTCCTGGTGCAGACCACATGGAGATCCTGGAAGTCCACCTCCATCAAGACTCCTGACCACTTCTCCATTGAGGTGGTATCAGAAGAGGCTTACCAGAGAACTAGAACTTTCCCCACCTCAAGACAGTAAAGAGGCCAGCTTCCATCACAGTATCTCTAGAGACCACATGAGACACTGAATCCCATTCCTGCCTAGCAGAAACAAGGACACCCCTCTTCTGAATTAAGGGACAATGAGTAGGGAATTTAGACTTCTATCTCCACCTAGAAGTAACAAAGTGGTGCCTCTGTTTCCTCTGCCAAAGCAGTGTCAGAGAAAACTAACTCAAACAAAAGGCTTAAAATAAGATCCCAAATTCTCATAATGTGAAACTATCCAGATTTTAATAAAAAACTACTGACTATACAAAAAGATCTCAAACTGAATGAAAAAATGATGAATGGATCCCAACACTGAGAAGACAGAGATGGTACAATTATTGAATAAAAATTCTACAGTAACCATGATAAAATGGTCTAACAAGAAATTACAAAGAAAAAAATAGAAAGTCTCAACAAAGAAATAGAAACTATCAGCAAAGAAGTAAAAGATATAAAGAACCAAATGGAAATTTTAATTATTTATTTATTTTTTACCAAATGGAAATTTTAGAACTAAAAAATACAATAATCAAAATAAAAATCTCGGTGGATGGGCTGAAGGACAGAATTCAGGGGATGAGAAGAAAACTGTTGAACTGGAAGATGGAAAACAAGAAACTGCCCAATCTAAACAACAGACAATACACTGGAAAAAAGTGAATAGAGCCTCAGGTACCTGTAGGACTTTAGCAAAAGATCTAATATTTATGTCACCAAGTCTCAGGAGAGTAAAAAAGGGGCAAGACTGAAAAAGTACTCAAATAAATAATAGCTAAAAACTTCCCAAATCTGGCAAAAGACATAAATCTAGATTCTAGAAGGTGACTGAACCTAAACAGGGTAAATCCAAAGAAAGCCATGCCAAGATATCATAATTAAACTTCTGAAAACTAAAGAGAGTGAAAAAAGTCGTGAAAGTAGCCAGAGAAAACCAACTTCTTACATACAGGGGAAACAATTTTTTTTAAAGATTTATTTATTTATTTTGAAGAAAGAGAAAGCATGTGATCAGGGGGAGGGGCAGAGGGAGGGGGAAAGGAAAAGAATATCAAGCAGACTGCCTGCTGAGCATGGATCCCAACACAGGGCTCGAACTTATGACCTGAGATCATGACCTGAGCTGAAATCAAGAGCCAGACACTCAACCAACTGAGCCACCCAGGCACTCTGGTGAAACAATTTTAGCATAATATCTGACCACAGAGGCCAGAAGGAAGGGGCATGATATTTTCCGAGTACTAAAAGAACAAAAACTATCAACCCAGAACCTCATACTAGCAAAAATTTCAACGAATTGACCAACCTCTAGCAAGACTGACCAAAAAAAGAGAAGACACAAATTAACAGTATCAAGAATGAAACAGGGATATCACTAAGAGACCCTCCAGACATCAAAAAGATACAAGAATGCTACGAATTACTCTACATACATAAACTTGATAATTAAGATAAAATGGACAAACCTTTTATAAAATATAATTTTTTACAACTCACCCAAAATGAAATAATTTGAATAGCACTACAGCTATTAAAATTTTAATAATTCAGAATTTTAAAACTCCCAAAACAGAAATCCCAAGCCCAGATGGTTTCACTAGAGTTTTCTACCAAACATTTATAGAAGAATTAACACCAATTATTAAATTTATCTTTCTGAAATTAGAAGAGGAGGGAACGCATTCCAATTAATTTTATGAAGGTAAAAATATCCCGATATCAAAACTACATAGAGTACAAAAAAGAAAGCTATAGGTCAATATCCCTCATCAATAAACACATAAGAATTGGTAACAAAGTACTAGCAAATTGCATTCTACAAAACACAAAAATAATTATATACCATGACCAAATCGCATTCATTCCAGGAATGTGAAGTTGATTCAATATTCAAAAATCAACCAATATAATGCATCACACTAAGAGGTTAAAGAAAAAAAATCACATGATCATAATCATTAACGCAGATAAAGCACTTGGCAAAATTTCAGTCATGATGAAAACCCAGAAAAATAGGTAGAAGAGAATTTCCTACAATTTGATAAAAGAGCATTTACTAGGGGCGCCTGGGTGGCTTAGTCGTTAAGCGTCTGCCTTCGGCTCAGGGCGTGATCCCAGCGTTCTGAGATCGAGCCCCACATCAGGCTCCTCCGCTAGGAGCCTGCTTCTTCCTCTCCCACTCCCCCTGCCTGTGTTCCCTCTCTCCCTGGCTGTCTCTCTCTCTGTCAAATAAATAAATAAAATCTTTAAAAAAAAAAAAAAAGAGCATCTACTAACACCTACAACTAACATTTGACTTCATGGTGAAAGACTGAATGATTTCTCCCTAAGGCCAAGAACAAGGCTTATTTAACATATGCTGGGAGTTTTAGCCAGTGAGATAAAGCAAAAAAGGAAATAAATGACAAAAAGATGACAAAGGAAGAAGTAAAACGGTCCTAATTTCCAGATGACATGATCGTGTAGGTAGAGAATCCCAAGGAATACAACAAACAATACAAGTAAAACAACAAACAATAAAACTCTTAAAACTAATAAGTGAGTTCAGCAGGGTCACAGAACACAAGATAAACATACAAAAATCAATTTCATTTCTATATACTAAAAATGAGCATATCGACAGTGAAATTAAAAATTCAATACCATTTATAATCACTCACAAAAATAAAATATTAAGGTGTAAATCTAATGCAACATGTACAGAACTTACACACTAAAAACTACGTAATACAGATGAAAGAAATCAAACCAGTAAAATGGAGAAACAGCATGTTCATGGATTGGAAGAATCCACAAAGTAAAGATGTCGATTTGCCTCAAAATGACATTGTAGCAATGCCTATTAAAACCCCAGTAAGACTGTTATTTCTGTGTGCGTACATATATACATATATGTATATGATACGTGTATGTATTTATGATATACACACACATACACACATAATTATCCTAAAATTTATGTGGAAAGGCAATTTAAATATAAAAAAAAACGATTTTGAAAAAGAAGAACAAGAAGGGGAGGTGGGGGAAATCAGTCTACCTGATTTCAAGACTTATGATACAGCTACAGTGATCAAGACTGTGTAGTACCAGCAGAGGGACAGACAAAAACTCAATGGAAAAGAACAGAGAACCTAGAAATACACTCACACAAATATGCTCAACTGATTTTGACAAAGGTACAAAACCATACAATAGAGAAAAAAACAGCCTTTTCAACAAATGGTACTGGCCCAATTGGACATCCACAGGCAAAAGAAATGAACCTCAATCTAAGCCTCACATCTTATTAAATATTAAGTTAAAATAAGTCATAAACTTAAACGTAAACCTGTAAAACTTTTTTAAGAATAGGAGAAAGTTTTCAGGATACAAGGCTAGGCAAAGAGTTCTCAGACTTCACACCAAAAACACAAAAGGAAAATTTGATAAATAGATATCACTATCAATATTTTCATTGTAATATTGAACTATATTTTGTGAAATGTTACCATTGGGGGAAACTGGGTAAAAATTACATGGGATTACTCTGTATTATGTCTTTCAACTGCATGTGAATCTACAATTATCTCAAAATAAAAAATAAATTTTAAAACTGTCAGCCAGAAAAATAAACAAAGACTATCATTTAAGCTATAATTAGATTTTTTAAAATAGCTTCAAATCAATTAGAAGAAATGGTTATGACATTAAATTTACTTTAAAACTTGTTTCTATGTAATTTCTCTTAAATTGAATGAGCTAAACCTCTAATCCTAGCTACAAGAGAATAGCTTATAGCAGACCAACAATCCTGCTGAAATATAGACAATTTAGATTTTTTTAAAAAAATCTATTTGAAATAATTATAGAGCCTCTGAAAAAGCCAGAATTTATGGCATCAAATCCTAGGGATAGAGAATTATTAATAGAGAAAAGTCAAATTTTCTGCATACCCCTTTTCTTTTTGGAGTATCTGCTCATTTGGGGGTCAGTCAAGGTGTTGAGAAGCCAGGTGAACCTTATGCCATCTCATACAGCAAAGAGACAAAAAATGGAGTTCAGAACTACCAAGGTAGGAGGGTTTCAGCACCCAAGATCTTGAAAAGAAGGCAAATGCAGAAATGTGAGCTGGACACTCAAGTTTCCCCTTGAGATACTAGTCTAATAAGCTACACAAAGCCAGAGGCTAAGAACCCAAGTAGAAATTAGTTTAAAAACACCACAGAGTTTGAGGCAGTCTTATAGTATTTAGGATACAAAATTAGAAGCCCAAGATCTATTAAAGAGATGAAGATGTTATCCCGGTTGGGAAGCCAGGAGAGCTCTACCATAGAGGTGATGACAAACTCAAAATAGATTGAGTCTTAAAAAGACTGAAAATCACCCTCAGGTCAGCTCAGTTTCTACTTTGACCAAGATGGTCTGCCCTCTACTGCTTACAGGAAGACTGAACAAATCTTACTCAAAGGAAAGAATATTACCCAGACCTTCCACATTTTTCATAAGTGATGCCATGTATTCAATTAAAAACACTTATTGGCATAGCAAGAAAGAAAATAGAGGGAAAAACAGAAATGGGCTTACAAGTAATGGGTATACTGGAGTTATCAGATAAAGATGTTAAAATAATTATTGTCAAAGAAAAAAATGGCAAAATGGAAAATCAGAAAACCAAAATCCATAAGAAAAAGTTAAATGGAATTCCCCAATTTAAAAATACAATAATTGGAATTAAGGAGATCACAAAAGATAGCTTGAAAAGCAGGACTGGACCCAGCAGAAGAGAAAATAGTTAATTGGAATGATTTGAGCAAATAATATTCAGACTGAAGCATTAAGAATCACAAGAATGGGAAGTACAGAAAAGAGTATATGTATGACACTGTGTTAAAAATCTCACATATGTATAATTAGAGTCCCAAAAGCAGAGGAAAGAGAGAATACTGTCTTTTTTTTTTATTTAAGATTTTATTTATTTGAGAGAGAGAGAGAGAGAGCCACAAGCAAGGGGCAGAAGGAGAGGGAGAAGCAGGCTCCCCGCCGAGCACACAGCCCGATGTGGGGCTCGATCCCAGGACTCTGGGATCATGACCTGAGCTGAAGGCAGACACTTAACCAACTGAGCCACCCAGGCACCCCCAGAATAAAATATAAAGAGATTAAAATTTGAGTAATTTCCAAAACCGATGAAAGACATCAAGCCACATGTTTAAGAAATGCTAGCAGGATAAATACAAAGAACACCTTATCTGGGCTCATCATAATCAAACAGCTAAAAACTAAACTAAACTAAAGACAAAAGCAAAAGCAAGCAGAAAAGAAGACATTATCACTAAAAAAATAAGAATTCTGCCACCCTAGAATTTTAAACTCAGTAAAAAATTCTTCAGAGGTGAAAGACAAAGACATTTCCAGACCAAAAGAAACCAGGAGATTCACACTAAAGGAAATGTAAAGGAAACTGTTCTAGTAGAAGGGAAATTAGACAAAGAGATGCAGTAAGAAATAAGATACAAAAGAGTATGTTATGTGGATGAATCTAAATATTTTTTAAATCAATAATATCTTGAAGGATTTAAAATGTAAGCAAAATTTAGAAGTATGACAACAATAAGTCAGGAAGGGGATTAACTGAGGCGTATTATTTTTAAAACAGGGCCACAAATCTTCTGATGCTCCTTCATCAAGAGCTATCCACTATCCCCTTACTTTGAGTCTGAATGGACTTGAGGTTTCTTAAACCACTAGGAGTGTGGCCAAAGAGACAATATGTGACTTTCAAGGCTAGGTCATAAATGGCCATGCAACTTCCACCTTGCCGTCTTGTTCTTTAAGCCCTGAGTCACCATATAAAAAGTTAACTCTTTGGCCACCATGCTGAAGAGACCGCATAGAGGGCCTATGATGAATAATCGCAGCAAGTCCATCCTTCAGTCTTCTCAGCCCAGACACCAAACTTGTGAGTGAAGAAGCCATCTGTTCAGGTCACCCCAGCCATTCAAGTCATCCCAGGTGAGGATCCAGATATCACGGAGCAGAGACAAGCCATCCTCACTGTGCCTTTTCAAAATTCCTAACTCAGAGAATCCAGGAACCTAGCCAATTGGTTATTGTTTAATGCTACTAAATTTTAGGGTACTTTGTTACAGGGCAAAGATAACAAGAACAGAGAGATCAAGTCATGTAATGTCCTAGAACTGTCTGAGAAATAGTAAGAGAACTAACTTATATTAGATTCTGATAAATTAAGGATGCATCTTGGAGTTTTTAGGTAATCTTTAAAAATATGGGGAAAGTATGTATAATTAAGTCACATACGCAAATATTGCTCATTCACTCAACATAAACTGCATATGCTACTTAGGTTTGGGTTTTCAAGTTTCTTGGGAGAAAGGAGTGCAATATTTTAGAGAAACTGTCGGTATCTTTACCTGTACTACATCCATATCTGTCACCATCACCTGGCACACACACTCTTTCACCCTGCAAACTGTAACAGGCATGGGTGACAGAAGGGGGTGGAAAGCCCCAATGGCCAATGCATTTTTGTTTAGATCCTATAGAAACATAAGATCCTAAAATAAATACTGGAAAATCTCTTTCCAGTTTTAATTCCAACAAAGGAGAAAGCTTCACATATTGAAACCGAGTTCTAGTGTCATCTCTGCCACTATTCAGCTATGTGACCTGGAATTGGAGAAAAAAAAAAAA
>NW_024426008.1:10127465-10282137 GCF_017311325.1 Ursus maritimus
AAAAAAAAAAAATCACTTGAAATGTAAGATTTGGCTTTCAAGAAAGGAGAATTTTAAAACTAAAAGAGATGAACTTTTCCAACCCATTATACAATGCAAACCATAAAATAAAGGGGTTGCACAAGATCATCTTTAAACCTCTCCAGATTTTAAAATTCAGTAGGAAAACATTTGCCTTTGCAACGAATATAGGTTCTAGTCCATAGACATAAAGCCCTGAGAATAGTTAAGTACTTAAACAAAAAGAGCTTTTTTCCCCTTCTACCAATTACTCTCTTATTCCTCTACATTTCTCTCCTCTACCCCACAACTACAGATATGTATGAAAGCTATAATTTTCATTAAAAGACTCATGCAGATTCATAGCCGAAGTTACACAGATTCCAAAATTAAAGTGCAAACAGACAATTAACCCACAAAATAGAGCTCATACAGTATTTGTTTCTAGTTTCTAGTTATATGTCAGCAAAATGAAAATGTGGCAATGCTGCATAGTATCTGCTTGAAAGAAATTTGGTGCAAGAAAGAGCACTCCTACATCTCATTCGTTTCACCCAAAGCACAGAAGATATGCAGATTCAAAGCTATAAAATATCCAGGGTAGACTAAGGGCAGGTGGGCACTATGAATACTGAAGAAAGAGTACAACCATCTGGATAAGTGACATTCTTTGAAAATGTGCAACTCAACATAACAAAACATCAAAGGGTCTCCTGGTCTCTGTTTCCTACAATGTGTGAAAATAATCGCAGACGGCAACAGGAGCTGTGAGGCAGGAGGACCTTGCGTGGAAGACAGACTGAGGACCTACTGGATGATTCTTGAACCTCCTGCCCATAAGGAGGGTATAAAAATCGTCAGGATATGTAGAGAGGGTGAGTGGTTCTGTGACAAGTGAACTCTATGAGCAAATACTGAATTAGGGAACAGCCTTATTTTCATCGGTTGTTGGGGACAGAACCAAAACAACAACAACAACAACAACAAAAATGAGACTTTCTCATGGGCTAGATGTGGGTCCCTGAATGGAATAAAGTTGGGTTGGGTTGTTTTAGAGTCAGTACAAAGAAGACTGCTTAAGTGGAATCTCAGAGGATGGAAGCCAAAGAATTTCTAAGGGCTATGGCAAGAGCAGGCAGCCAGAGAGAAGAGAGAGCAATAAAACAGTGATAACATACCTCAGCAACTGGGACCAGGATGTCCCTCACTGTACTCAGGAAAGCAAAGATTTCGCTGTTTCATTTTTTAGTTCCAGGGAATTTTTATTATGAATATTATAAATAACTTGGTGTATAAGAATAATATGAAAAAGTAGAAGAAACTAGTCTTAGACATGTTTTTTCTTTAAGGATTGGTGACTTCTTAATAATTTTCTTCAATGTATGTCAGTGAATCAATTGACAGTACCATGTACACCTACCATAGGTCGAAAGTTACGTAGGCTTTGAAGATGCTACAAGAGAAGTACGGGATATTTGTTGTGTTCATCTATTTCAGAAATCATTGCTTAATAATATGCTGGTCTTGGGGCGCCTGGGTGGCACAGCGGTTAAGCGTCTGCCTTCGGCTCAGGGCGTGATCCCAGCGTTCTGGGATCGAGCCCCACATCAGGTTCCTCCGCTATGAGCCTGCTTCTTCCTCTCCCACTCCCCCTGCTTGTGTTTCCTCTCCCGCTGGCTGTCTCTATCTCTGTCAAATGAATAAATAAAATCTTTAAAAAATAATAATATGCTGGTCTTGCCACGTGAGGATAAGGCACTGACCACTCAGTGTCCTTTCTCCAGTTGCTACAATGGCTTTGTCTTTAGACGTCCTCTGTGGATCATCTGGTCCACCCTAGGAATCAGAAGGATGCACTGTACAAAGATGAGCTGGAATTGGCCAAACCCTGTGGCCACAGGTTCAAATAGGACAGGAACCCTTCACCCACAGGGGTAATATGCTATAGAGAAATCAGGATCCATGAAAGTCTGCCCTTGAATTCTTCCTGAGAGGAAGGATCATGTGTATTGATAACATGATCTGTTCTGACTATACACATATTTTATTAAAAGACCATTTTATCTACAGGGTATCAATTTTAGCTACAGAAAAATAAGTCAGTTGGAGCACTGCCTACCTACGTAACTCCTCAGTGCTAGTATGCAGTGTTCCCCAGTTTGCGGCTTCTGCCTTTATTGTCTCCAAATAAGGGAACTGTGTCAATACTTTCATTTTCATTAAGTGAATGGGCTAGAATTCACTGGTCAAACACAGTGACACCTGGTTACGATCACTGTGTTTTATATCTATACAATGGAAAATGTGTCTCAGTTTCAATATTAGTTCCACTGCTTATATTCCTCGGACCCAATGGTCTGGACTATTTTTCCTCTTCTCTCCACCACAAGAAATAGAGTTCAAAAAAGCAGGTGAACACAAAAGTCCACTGTGGAGTGCACATAGTGGGTATTCAGTTAATGCTTGCTGAACTGTGAGAAGCACCGTATTAGCATACAAACTCAATCCATATAGTAAATGTGATTTACACCCTACACCTAGGAGTGAACAAATTCATTTTTGATTCTCCATTTGCTTGTGATGAGCAAGTGATTCTACGTGTATTTTTATCAGGCTGATGGTTTCCTGTCAGAGGTACAAAAGAACGGCCTACGTGGACGTAGCCCACAGTTTACTGAGGTCCTAGATATGCCGTGGGTGACCAAAAACAAAGCAGTCTTCCCTATTTAGAAACCCTGTGCACCTGTAAAATAAGGTCAGTTTGTAGAAGTGGAAGGCTTTTTTGAAAGGACCTCAATAAGCCACAACATCAGTTACAGCACGAGTCAGACTGTGCTCTTCACACACACAGTGACGTTACAACAGGAAACTTGCGACTTGAGCTTACCTAGAATAAAAACATTTTATTTGGGCTTGGGTTACGATTTGGTTTTGAGCTACGACCCCGCAGACAGAAACGGCCAGGTGCACAGGTCAGACACACGGCACTCCCGTCCTCCTCTACGGGGTTGGAAATTTGTGGAGTATCTTCTGGGTAAACAGAATGAGAAGGATGCCGCTTTGACGCCTATCCGTTTCCCAAGGGACATCAAAAGACACTCGAGTCATGGCCAGAGAGACAGGATAACCGTGTCACCTGCCACAAAGGATACTCTTGAGAAAGAGTGAAAATAAGCCACGTGCTCTGAAGTAATCCGCAGACGGCAGAATTACAGCCCTGCTATATTTATACACATGGGTACAGTTTTCATACACTATTATGGTCTCATATTATATATCTTTAAATCATCCTGCAAAAGTTTCTGCCTCGGCCTAATGCTGGCTCTAATTTAGGATGAACAACTACTCTCATAAAGAAAAACTGCGGCCGCTGCTGTTTATTAGGCTGCAGAAAGGTCTCGCTGACTAATGTCCCAGGATTAAATGAATGTGGAATAATAAGAGCTGATTTATTTGTGCTCTGCTAGGATAAAGCTGCCACTGATTTTACAAGAAACGATTCATCTGAGGCCCGCTATAGCTGGTAAATTGTGCCTGTTGCTGAAATTAGTCTCCAGGCCTTCGCGTAATCTACAGTGTGAAGTAGCAGGGTGGTAATACAGCCATTGTGGGCACTTGGTTTATTTAAAAGGTCCCCCCCTTTTATCCGTATCTTCGGGGATTCTAAAAGTCAACCTTCTGAGATCACTTTTGGAAATTCACCTGTCCCTTACCCACACACTGCACTTCTAAGCTGCGGAATTTAAAGCCAGAATTAAAAGTATATAGCCCCCAGTAAATAAACACCGGAGCAGTTCTATCTCTCACTGCAGATTTTTCTTTCTGGCCCAGCACACAAGGACAGCATTTCTCAGGCTCTGAGCAAGTACATGGTGGCCATCGAAGGCGGCAGGCCCAGGACGAAAAGGGACTACTGTTACCTCTCTAAAATGTGTTTGGATTTTCTGCAGTCCAAGACCATAACCCCCCCCCCCCCCAAATTTGCTGATGGCAATTTTATGCAGGGCCTTGGTGTGGGCACCTCCGTGAAAGGAAGCATTAAAACAAACCAATGGAAAAGTCTAGCAAAACAAGGTGCAGTTGCTGGAGCCACAGCACCACGAATGCTAGAGAGGTGTTTGGAGAGAATAGTGACAACCCTAGGTCCCCTCACGAATAAAAGCTTTACATATTTTGTATGAAATGAAGAAAAAAATCGTATTTTAGACACTGCTGTATAACTTCTTCTGGCTCACTGTAGTTATTCAATTGTCCAACTGAAAAATCAAACAGTATATTAACTTAAGAACCAATCAAAATAGCAATTGCTTCCCTGGAGAACAGCTTCCTCTGTGTTATAATTAACAGTACTATCAGAAATCATCTTCGAGTTGCTCTTCATTCTATCTGACTTTGTCAGATTGTTTATGGCAGCATGACACTCTGCACGCTTTATCATCAAGACAATGAAAACAATAATAAAAACAACACCAATAATAAGAGTGACCCTAAGAGTGCCTACTCAGTGCCTGGCATTTTCCCAAGCACTCTGTGCAAGCCCAGCTCCTTAGACCTTCGTAACAATCTTATTGGAAGAGGGATTATTCCCATTTGCAAAGGAAGAGATTGAGGCACAAGAAGCTAGGAAATGTGTCCATGGTTTCCCAGCTGGTAAGTGGCAGGAATAGGATTTGAACCTGGTGGGCCTGACTCTCAAGTCAGTGCTTCTAACCATTAGGCTACAAAAAACCCCAAAGTATGGAAAACATAAGCATGTGTGGCTTAATGGGGTTTCTGAAGACTTGTTTATTCTGGCAAGGGCCAGGAAATCTCATGGTCTTTATGCAATGCCAACAGAATATGGAACAGAGTGTATTTTAATACTCACCCTACCAAAGTAAGTACCATTGTATCTAATTCTGATTCTCCTGATTTCACTTTCTCTGGTTGCCAAATTGTCCTCTGACTTTCCCTCTCTACTTCCTTTCTCCAAAATCTTCTTTGATGAGAAACGGGATTCTCGCCTGTCTTAACTTCCCCACCATCTTTCCTAACTGACCTTTCTCTTCCCACAACTGCTCACTTGATGCCATAATCCAAAACCCAGTCGTGTGAGGTTTTCATAATTACTGAAAGGCACTGGCTCAGTAATGCACTGAATGACTTGCCTGAGGAGAATGAGGAGGTTGGAAAAAACCCCACAGGCCAATCCTGGTTTGTGGCTACATCCTCTCACCTGTTCTGATACCTTGACTCAAGTTGCCATGTTCCAGCAAAGAAAGATCAGCCAATATCTCCTCTGGCTACAGAGGTTTCCCTTCTTGGATTAGCATGCACACTGGCCTCAAAGTACTTTTCTCCAAGGCACAGAATAAATTTATCCTTATCCTTCATGGGTGAGATAGTCTATTAATTTTATGGTGCTTCATTCTGGTTTGTGTGAAACGCTGCAACTTCATTACCAGCTTTGGGAGGATGGGATCAGGGGAACAAGTGGAATCCACTTAAAGGTGGCTCGGAAGTTTGGCCTGGGATTTACTTGTCACTAGTGTGGGTGCAGAGTGTTTGCTGTGCTTGGTGACATTCTCCCTAACACCAGCTCAGACTTCCGTGGATAACACTTCCCACCCACTGCAGAACTGGTCTCCTGGCTTTGGTTACTGTGACCAAGCTAGAAGTTAGTAGGACTTTTGTACCCACTGTTGCCTTTTTTGTCACCAACTCTCTGTACTTATTCATAAACAAAGGTTGTGTTTCCAAGACCCAGTTTCCCCCTACCCCTTCTCCTGAATTTCAGATTCTCAATATAAACATTTCAGTCTTAGGTGACGGCTACTGCCTAGGTCCTTGCTACTCAAAATGTGGCCCTCAAATTAGCAGCACTGGCATGGACTTTGTTAGAAATGCCCAATCCAAGGCCCCATCTTACCCCTGGTAACTCAGAAGATGCATTTTTTTTTAAGGTTTTATTTATTTATTTGAGAGAGAGGAAAAGAGTACAAGTGGGGGAAGGGGCAGAGGGAGAGAGAGAAGCACAGTCCCTGCTGAGCAGGGAGCCCAATGCCAGGCTCAATCCCAGGACCCTGGGATCATGACCTGAGCCGAAGGCAGATGCTTAACAACTGAGCCACCCAGGCGCCCCAGAAGATGCATTTTAACAAGATCTCCAGGTGATGCATAGGCACAGAGTTTGAGAAGCACAGGTGGAAGTAACAGGAAGTTTTAGGTCCCTAATAAGAGATGGAGCAAGCCAGAGCTTTAGATAAGCAACAATGACCCTGTTTTGTAGGACCAAGCCTTTGACTTGGAAATATTCAGGTTTTCCCAACGCTGCAGGCAGCACAGAAAGAGCAGACTGCTTTCAGAAGTGTTATCACCAGAATTTCAGGAAGTCTGCCATGGAAGAAGGAAAAGGAAAGAAAGGGGGTATTATACTCTTTATAAAAATCTCTTCTAAGGGTACCAACTTCCACTTCACAAAGCTGTTTTTTAAATCAATGGGGATAATAATTTAAAAGAGCAAGACAACCCCTCAGTTTTCTCCCTTGCATCACTGCAAGTATGTAACATGTGAGTTCTCTGAAGCCCGCCTCCATCCTAGTGAGGAGGGGGGGGCATGCACTCCAACCACACAACCAACCACTCATGAGATTGTGAAGAGTTCCTGAGATTCTGGCCACTTCACCAAAAGAAAAATCTATGAACACAGTCCTTCCTCTCTCTCTCTCTCTCTTTTTTAAAAGAGCCATAGGCACAATTGCTTAAATTTCTCTTAATTTTGTATTTCTTCTGGATCTTTCATCTTGTTATAATTTGACCACCTTTCTTAAAAGATGACTTTTTAAAAGTCTTTTTAAAAAAGACTTCTTAAAAGTCTAAAAGACTAACTTTAAGTTAGTGCACTTCTAAGTTTCTCACTTAGCTATTCCAGTCTTTTAAGCAAAACCTCCTAAAGATATTATGCAAAAAAAAAAAATATGCTATGATTCAAGAAAGTCACAAGGCTTTCATACAGTCAAAACTAAGCAAAAGATGAGTGCTTTCTTTAAGGTTGGTACTAGGGTCAATCTATTGAGTCACAGTATGCTACAGTATAAAAGTTTGTCTTGATGCCTACACGCCAGAAAATATATTAGATAACCATACTTATTCAGGATTTCCATAACCTGTCTTGAAAACTAATCCAGAGCTAAGATGTAATCCTAATATAGTCGACATTCAATTTATTTTAAAAGTTTTACTGAGTGTTACACATGGATGGCTCTATACTTATTTTGTTCTTAATAATAAAGCATAGCTGTTACAATATTTGCAATAAGACAGACCTCCTCTCTCACTCCCACCCTTCCAACGTACCACCTCCCTGACTCTGAGCCAGTTACAGGAGAAGCTTGTTTGCCAACAAAATAAGGGCTGGGCGTTGATCAGTTAAATAAAAGAAAACTTGGATTCAAGCAGGAAATATATTTTGAAATTATAACTTAAGTGTTTTCTTCCATCTTATCTCAAATAAATAAATGAAAATTCAGTTTGTCTTTATCATAGAGCAAAGCCCCATTTCTTGGAATAAGAATCCACAGACTGGAATTAGTCACTGATTTTCTTGCATAAATCATATCCATAGTGCATAATCTATAATTTTCAACTCCCGAATTTGGTACAGAACTTAACATTTGGTAATCAAGCTGAATGCAGGAAATTTCTATATTTTAATATAGTTTTTAACATATTTTCTCACATCTAACATAATAATGATGTTTTAGCTGCTCATATGTAGACACTCTAAAAGTTTCCAAAGAAATAATAGCCATATCTTTGCATGCTAACAGTTCATCCTTCTGAATATTACTTAATTGAATGATAATCACTATCAATACCGCCTCTAGACACATGAATGGGGACCCATGTTCTGGGCCAAACTTTAGAAGTCCACATTTTGGTCCTATTCTTGCCATGTTCCCCTCAATGACGCCAAAGTGACATACCCATTCAAAGACTACTTTCCTCTTTCAAAACCATGTTCCGGGGCACCTGGGCAGTTCAGTGGGTTAAGCATCCAACTCTTGATCTCAGCTCAGGTCTTGATCTCAGGGTCATGAGTTCAAGCCCCACATGTGGCTCCATGCCGAGCATGGAGTCTACTTAAAACAACAACAACAAAACAACAACAACAAAAACATGTTCCGGGTACAAGATCCCTGAAATTCCCTGGCCCCTCAATAGCACAAACAAAGTTTAGATGTAAACGAAGTGTGGAAACACTGGGTAAGGTGTTCATGTACTACATGAGATCGCTTGAGGTAGGAGACCAATTTGAGGTTAGAAGAAATGGTGAAAGGCTGCAGGGCAAGCTGGAGAAGATGGGACCTCTTTGCACTGCCACGTTTTGCATGGAACACCAAAGATTTTGAGAACTGGAAATTTAAACTTGGCCTTCCAAATCATTATCAAGATTTATTCATTGCAGAAAGAGGACAGAACATACTTTAAGAGTCTGTTAACCTAAATTATCTCTAAATATTCAGACCCAAGGGATATGGGCCTCCACTGAGAATCCTGTTCATGAACCCATCGATGTTAGAGTCAGGCCTAATTACAAGAAGATACATAAATAATTTGGAAAGCATACACAGCTGACTCTTGGCAGACCCACACTCAGCTGGTGGGAGCATGGTGACCAGAGCACATCCTACAGCATCCTCCTTGCCACAGACGTTTGGAAGCATTTGGCACCTCTGTGTGCTCTACAGATAAAAGAGAGAGTACAGACTGATCCAGAAAGGATGTTAGCGGCAGTTGTTTAAAAGCGTTTCTACCATACTGAACTTCACTAAGCCTTAGTCTTGGATCTGTAAAATAAGAATCATCGTGTCTAACACATAGGCTTACCGTGAGGAATAAGTATGTCAATCTATAGAGTGCTTAAAATGAGGGCCACACACATAATACCCAGTAACAAGCACACTTTTCCTAGTTATAGTATTAATGGTAATATCAAATAATTACATAACACTTAGTATGTGCCCTTGAGATTCCCCTACCATCCCAGTTTAAGCACAGAGAAGGTTATGTAACTTGCCCTAAGTACACAGAATAGGTAAATGGTGGAGCCGGAATCCAAGCCAAGGTATTCTGGCTCCAGAATGTGCTCTTTGGTGAATTTCTCTGTTACTTGGAAAGGATCACCTTCTCTATTTTTACACATCCTTAAAGGGGTATTGTATTTTAGCTGAGCCTATTAGAAAAACATGCTGCCTATATCAAACGGATCAGTTATGTGGAGTAAGTGCTTCATAAACTTTCAAGTGTTACAGCATACATGGTGAAGATAAAGACATTTCCCAACCTCTTCCTAGACCCCAACCTTCTGTGGGTCATACAATTTATAAAAGATGACATTTAACTTCTAAGTCATTATGACATCAGGGATATTTCTGGCCATTGTTTTTACATACATCAGTTATTTTATGTTTACATTATGGGTGTGTGTTTCTTTTTCAATTCCTAAGTGAGCAATTCTACTTCTATCACTGGAATTCTAACTTGTTCATTTCTGCCATCTTTTCACATTTATTATGGAAATTTTTGAGTTGCTTACTACCCCCCACCTAAGTCAAGGTTATCAAAGAATTTACAGGGCATCCTGATATTCCCAAATATAAGAGAACTCCGAATAACTCACAGATTTCCCAAGACACTGTAGCTCACGTACGTACCCCCAAACTAGGCATGGACTGAGACAATAATGAAAAAATCTTCACCCCACTGAAAGGTAAGTGACAAGAAAACAGCAGCATCATTAAATGAATTTTCACTATAAATATCTAAATCAGAGATTTCAAATTTATGGCTCCGGAGATGAAATCAGTATAGGCTAGCTAGCCCACACTGTTTCAAACTCTCGCCATCATTTAAAAATCAGCACATTTTACATAAAAACCCAGATTTCCAATTTCTCTTTAAAACTGGAAAATCTGTTCACACCCAACCCAGATTTCCACATGGCAAGCAAGGCTAAGGTGGAATGGTCACATGAATCCTCCTGTTCCCCACAGTCACCACCATTCCCTATATGGAGTCTTATGCCTTCTGGTTCAGTTATTTAATTCTCTACCCGGACCGTAGGGATTTGAGCATGAAACTCCTAATCTTGATGGTCTGGTGCAGGACAGATAAAATTAAAGTTTGATGTTTCAAGAAACTCTTCATCACCTCAATGTAGAGGCTAGCCAAGATTTACTGATGATCAAATTATGATCAAATTATGGGAGTTAAAGTCAGATTTAATTGCACCAACCTCACTGCCCTTTCTCCTTCTTAAGTCACAGGGTTTTTCTACTAGATCATGGCAATAAGTTATATGAATCTGGCAAGATTTATTCTTAACATTGATTGTTTCAATACAACTCATTCTTGCGGAGCTCCCAAGCCATTACTGTATTTTTCCAATTCAGTAAGTTAAGGTGATGTGTGATGATTTTAAGAGTTGCCCAGAGCCGTCAGAGTGAACACACTCTTCCTTTGCATGATCCTAGTAATTCAAGTGAGTTACTTCCATCATTATTCCAGTGTTTGAAACAGATTTTACACAAGTGAACAAAACTCAACCAAATTTTTCATGAAGGTAACACATCATGACTAAGGTTTATTTGCATTGTAAATTATTTAAGAGACTACAAAATCTGAACAAATGGGAGCTGTGTCTTTATAATAGCAATACAGAGCTAATGTAAAACATGGTATTTTATTCTATGTTCATTAGTCAGATTCATAAACCTATTAATAATGGAAATCCTTAGAATCACGAGGTTCTAGTCCCAGCTCTAAAATTATATTTAAGTCACTTAACAGAACAAAGTCTTGGGTGGGAATTCTCTGACAGGAATTTTAGCCTGTGGAATGGACTCCTTTTATAACTACATGATATAATACATGGTACTCTATATTGAGATACAATGTACTATAATTTCTTGGGGTATAAAAATAAAGAGAATATAAAAGAGTGAGACAAAGTTGTATAAGAAAGCATTTTAAGGTTTTTCTCCTCTAAACAGCCTTCTCTTTGGTCAAGAGACAATTAAAAACCCATCTCTCAGGTTTTCACGAAATCATTTAAATAGGCCACTTATTACTATCACTAATTCCGGTCAAAGTCTGCCCCAAATGCTGAGCAAAACATGTTACCAGTGATATGCTTTTAGTCTTGAAGATGTCAAAACAACTAATGCATTCAGTTCTCTGATTCAGTTTGGTTTCATCGAAACGGCTGTCAACAGAGCCCAGCCTGACCTTCTGCGGAAAGAGCAAGGTGACTAGCTGCATTCCCTATCATTTTACCAAGGAAATGGATGGGGGCAGGGGGGGTGGGGGTGGGATTAGATCTGCTTTACCATTAGGAAGTGAGTTTGGCAAGGGAAGGTTGAAAAACAACCCACTAATTTTCACTCCATTTCAAGACACTAAATAAACCATCAAATGACCAAGTAGGAAGGTAAAAGCCTCAGTCACACCCAGAGAACACCTGCTGCTTATCCACCTTGTCCCAGCTACAGTTGATTTTGTATCTCTTTCCTGTGCACACCTACCCACCCTGCAGGGCATCAGCTCCTTAGAAAAGGTCCATCTGCCTTGAGAACATGCCAGAGTCACAATTTCTAAAAATGCAGACCTTCACTCCAGGCTTATATTCAACTATGAAGTGGAACCAAATGAAGAAAATAGGGCTCTGCCAAGGCCAATTGGGCTTATTTTCATACCTAAATATGCCTCCAGAGTTCTTCTCATAACACACATGGCCATTAAGCCCTGGGAGTCTTTTACTGCACTTTAGAATGTTGATCACACAGACTTTGGTTTTGTGTAAGGTAAAATAACCTGCCCGGATGGATAAAATAGACCTGATGACCTAAGGGAGAATATTCATTTGGAAGAAGGGACAGCCTGGAATTCAACGACCCTTGTGCTCACTGTTGCCTGATGAACTTAAGAGAGTAAAAATGCAAAAATAAGTATAAATAAATACAAATCTACATCTCGCACTCAGCAAAGGACCAGCCTCCCCCATGCCTTCCAACGTACGACAATAAATGGTAACAAAGAGATGAAATCAATTAAAACATGATGCTGGAAATAAAATTAGGTCTGGAAAGAGGAAAGTTGCTAGGTACAGGGCAGGCTACACTGCTACAGTAAAAAGATCCCCAAAATACAATGGCTTAATCAATAAGAAGGCTTCTGTCTTTCTCATACAGCAGTTCAGAGATGGGCAGTCAGCCTTAGGTAGCAAGAGTCATCCTCAATACATAGCTTCTATTCCTGGGTCCATAGTGACTGTTTCGGAAAGTTGTCATCTTTTCCAATTTGCATGACAGAAAGGGAAGCAGACGTTAGAGAACTTCCTAGTAACATGACTAGAAGTTGCACCCATCACTTCTGCTCACATCCCATCTGCTCACTTCTGCTAGAGCTTAATACGTGGCATTATACCTAGCTGCAAGAGACACATGCCACCACTGGTAGTCATTAACTCTTAATTATATCCAAAAATAACTTTGTGAGGGAGGATCTGTGTCCATCAGTCTAGGCGGGGCTTTAGTCTCTAGCTGAGCCAAGATAGGATGGTGGGAATTCTACTACCAAAAGTTTAAAGGGAAAATGGTTATTGGGAGTTATTATCGGTGCCTGTTATACCAATAAAGACTCCGATTCCTACAGTCCCTTCTCTAATTTCCTAAAGGCTTACTGATATGGTAGCATATAGTCAATAGTCAAGAGCAATAAAGATTCCCAAAAGGGCGGGGGTGGGGGGGAGAGAAAGGTGAAACTAGGCAGTGCTGCCATATCAAGTAAGATAAAGCCCAATTTCCACTCCATGAAAATACGAGGTTTTATTATTTATTAAAAATAAATAAAGAGAAAACAAGTCAGCAAGACCAAAATTTCAACAAAAGACAATGATTAGATATCATAATGAAGAGGGGAGAAAATTCACAGCAGCACTATGACATACAGAAGAGACATACGCTAACAGAGCCTGCTCGGTGGACCCTGCAGAAGTCATGAGTGTTACTTGCCAATTATTCTCAATTCCCCCATTTGGAGCAAAAGTAGATTTACCCAGTGGCTCCTTAGCAATTGGGAGGAACCACGTGACCACTTTTGGCCAGTGAGACCTAAGCAGAAAGGACAGGCCTCATAGGAATATGAGATCGTGGTTCTTCAACGGGACCCAGACTCAGGACCATGTAGAGCTTGCCCGTGGCAGCAGGACAGCTGACCTCAGCGGGCACGAAGTAAGACAGACAGAGATATAAACCTGTGCCGCTTAAGACACTGGGATTTGGGGCTTGTATGTTACCTGCGAGAAACCTCCCCCATCCTGGAGGGGGGAAAGCCCTCCCTCACACAGATCCTTTTTGCATTTAATGAATATTTAAGAACTGCCCACAGTGGTGCCAGGTGCTCCACTCACTTCATCTCCTGCACAGATGAGGAACCTGAGGCAGCAGGTGGATGGTGAATCTGAGATCTGAACTCTGACTCCATGCCTAGCTCTCATTCCACTACACCCACAACTTCACTTATTCAACCACCAAATCCTTTTTAATCAATTTCGGACCACCACATTTAGGCTCCAGGAAGGAAAAAAAAAATCTCCACTTCCCAGTATTCCTGTGCATTAGAGACATTTCCTTCTCCAAATTGGCACATACTAGCAACATCTAACCTTTTAAAATCGCTCTCCTCAGAGAGCACAGGAAGAGTTCAAAAGTAGGAGTTAAAAGAACAATTTTCCTTTTAGTAATGTCTTTTCCTCCCAGACAAGAGCAACAAAGGAGGCAATCTGAATGATCGGCCCTCCTGGACTCCTTATTAGCTGTCCTGGCACAGGCTTGCCGCGCCTTGCCACTGTCACTATAGAAGCACTCGTTTCTCCATTATGTGGCTGAGCAGGTGCCGGATGCAAAGCTGGACGGTGACCCAATTTACTGTGCTGCAACAACAGAACAGCACCCCAGCTGGAGAGAAGACATTTCAGCCTTGCTCTTTTCAAAGATATTTGTATAGATAAATGGAAGTTTATGCGGGCACAAAGAGAATATATTGTCCTCCCGACGCACATGTGTAACTTCGATTCTGCCAGCAGTCATCATCATAATAACTGGGGTTTATAGGAGGTTCTTTATCCAGAAGGATCGCAAAGAGCTTCACAAAAACTTCACAAATTGTAGGTAAAAAGCCTTCTTTCAGATCTGCGTGGAGAATCTCATCGCTAATATTCTGCTTTTCCGGCACGACGCCTCCAGATGTCAATGAGAGATTACCCACACGTCAGGAGAATGGAATAATGGAGTCAAAACCGGCCATGGTGCCAAGAAGAGGGGGAATTTTGCCCCCAAGACATAAACTAACAATGTCCCTGCCCACCTTGGGGACTGGAAATGACAGCTGCTTAACAGCCACCCACAAGCATGGCACACACGGCTCAACGTTGAGTCAAAAACAACATTGCTGCACCCACCGGAAAACTTCACAGGGAGTTTAGGACAAAGAATTGGAATTTGGCCTCCCTCCTCTTGCTAGATGTGCCACAAGCTCACTCATTCCAGATTTAATAACGTGTACAGACTGAGCTGGGATAAAAACCAACAACTCGACTATGAAGCAATTCCTGAAACAAAACAGCTTCAGTAATGACTGAATGGGGGGCTTCTTGGTGGATGGTTATGATCTGACTTCTGGTTTCCTGCAAGCCCAACAACTCTGGCTTAAGTTGGAGGGGATTCAAATTAAATCTGGAATTTCTGCCTAAAGAATGGTCACTTTCTTCTGATGCGCTTTGAAGAAACTCAGATTGAGTTGGATCATGCCTTTGTTCAACTTTATGAGGAAGCTAATATATTATCCCCATTTTCTAGACGCAGAAACCGAGGCTCATGCTCACACGGCTGGTAAATGACAGAGTCAAGATTCAAACTGAGTTCCTCTGACCCAAGCCTAGGATATTGATGACTTTAAGTGTCATGGCAAAATATATGTATCATGATACATACTAAATATGCATATTTTTTGTGAAAGTGATATGAAAGATTTGGTATGTATTTTTAAAACCATGCAGTCCCTTTGAGGTACAACTATATTTTATTAGGTACATGTTTGTAGTCTTTATAGGTTTTATTTCATACCATGTGAGTCTCCATGTTTAACCACAAATTGGCAAGTCTTTACAAAAAGACTGATATGGTCTGGGTTATGACAAAATTACATCAGGAAATTTTAAATCTTGTAAGTAAAGCTATTTAAGTTCTACATTAAATAATATAAAAACGAGATAGTAAAAACTGTATATCAGAGCCTATACGAAAAGAAATAAATTGGATGGACTGTAATGAAAATACTAACATCCTTAGCCACTTAGAGGATCAAGCAATCAGCCTAGAATGGAAAAGTTGGGATGTAAAACTTGAGCTGGACCTTGAAGAATGAATAAAAGAGGTAGAGCTGTTGTTGCTTAGGCTATGCTGCTGGCTCTGGCTCCCTGGCCGGTCTACCTGTATGTCCATCTGGCTGTCACCTGGCTTCCCCCTTCTGTCTTCTCACCAAGCCCTGCTCTTGCCTGCAAAGACCAACCAACGCTGCTGTGAGCAGGGGACAATCCAGAGCAGCACAAAGGTAACCTAAATGCCTTTTTCTAATCATGTTTAATTAAATATAATTAACTCTTTCTATCTAAAAGAGAAAGATCCAAGCATTTAAAATGCTCTGTTAAAACCCTGCACTGACTTCCATTTCAAGATGGCCACCTGACAATCCTTGGCTGAAATGCTTGCCTACCCCCTTATAAATTATCAATGAGGTGACCAAAGAGATACAAATATAATGGAAGATAACCTGCTTCTGTTTTGAAACCCATATGGCAGATATTTGAACTGGAAGAAGGCTTCTTAATCACAGCACCAATGACAAAAATACAGAGACAAAGAAAGAGAGATACACGCACAACTCTCTTAGAAGTAAAGGGTCAGCTACACACTTGCTCCAAACATGCGCACTGAAATTTTGTGAGGGCATTACTCTCACAAAACAGCAGGCCTGAATCTCCAAAGCAAATAGCCACTGAGAGAAAATCCAAATCTTTATAGAAAACTAGTGTTCAAGAACAGTACTATTTCTACATCCAAACCTTTTGATGTGAACCAAGCCCAAACTAGGTAAGAGGGATTGTTTGTTCAACATTATCTAGGAGCGTTGTCCCTTTGGACCTTCAGCCTGATCCGTTCTTCTCAGCCAACCTCGGAAGAGATTTGAGCTATACAGTTATTCGGCTGTGGAATCAGTCTTGCTGTTTTAAGCGATTAATGTCCTCTTTGCCTGAGAGAATCTGGAACCCTTGGAGGACACAGAGCTCCAACCTATTCCCACTGTCTGTCCAGTTGTCCAGTTAGGACGACTGCCATTATTGCTATGGTCCAACAGATCTCCACAGAAATGTTAGTTCTCCCATTACAGACTGAAGATTTGTGCCTCACTTGCCACCCCACCAAATTCATATATTCAAGCCCTAACCCTCCAGTGTGGTGGGCTATATTTGGAGATTGGGGCCTGAAAGGAGGTAACTGAAGTTAAATGAGGTCATGTGGGTGGGGCCCTAATCTGATAGGATTAGTGTCCTTATAAGAAGAAACACCAGATCACTCACTCTCGCTCCCTTCTCCATCAGGTGAGGAAAAGGGGAGAAGAAGGCCATCTGCAAGCCAGAAAGAGAGCTCTCAGCATGAAATGAATCAGTCATAACCTTGACCTTGGACTTTCCTAACTCCAGAACTTCATGAAAAGTTTCTGTTATTGAGCCACTTCGTCTACCATATTTTGTTATGGCAGACTGAGCTAAGACATCTTCTTGAAACTTGTTTTAGTATAGTTGACACGAAATGCTACTTTCATTTCAGGTATTGCCTTGAAACCTAACTCCTGGTAGGTTGTCCCAAAGCCTGATCCTTGTGCCCCATGTCCCCAGCTGTATGGTTATAGAGAATTTGCTGGACACACTGGAACCATAAATTTCCTTAAGCCTCTCTTATTGTACTGTCACCATCTGAAACACATGCAGACATGGCCTCCCAGCCAAACAGTCCCATTTACACCATTCCCATCACCATCACCTTCGAAACCATCTGTTTGGGTTCCAAACCAAGTATGGGTTTTCTAGGCCCTCAAACTCTGCAACCAGAACTTCTGGACTCTCAACCCTGAAGCCTAATCCTACAGTTTTGTCTGTTTCTCTAAACCTCAACTGTAAAACCCATGTCCTCTGATTTTCTTCCTCCTCTAGCCTGGGGCACTGAGGCCCAAGCATGGATTGAATCAAAATGTTCAAGTTTGGAAAATTATCCCCTTTTTTAGCCTTGATATAAGAACTAATCTGATTATCAAACCTTATTTCACTTCTCCATGGATGAGACTGAGAATTTTATCTCTTTGGTTGGAGAAAAAAAGGAAGGGGTATGCAGTGGATACTTTGGTGGACACCCTTGGAGTACTCCTTCCAGATAACTCGTGGCCAGGCACTACTTCCAGAACACTTGGGAATGCTGGTCCTAATGGCCCCCAGCTGAGCCACCTTCTGAGAACTGTCCTTCCCTGAAGAGAATCCCCACATTCAAGGTCAATGCCCTCCCTGGGGAGGCCTGCATTTACAGGTGGATAAGGTTAGTCTCCTTGCCTTAAAGTGGCATAAATCTGAAGAGCCATCCCAGCTCCACAGCTCCTTGTGGGATTGGCTTAAGTCTTTGTTGAGACTGCATCTCATTTCAACTCTTCCCTCTGCCCAATCTTATTTTTTTTCACTCACCCACAACTGTAATCCTGAAGGTGTCCCCAGCAAACCTCTGCAGAAAATTGGATATTAGAGTGTTTCCTATGGAATCCAACCTAAGCAAGGTAAGTGAACAATTAACACATTCCTGGTGGTATAAATTTTCATTTAGGATATTCCAAAGCAGAGTTCTCAAAATTCTTTCCTCTTTGCTCAACAGTTCATTGATAAGAATTGCATTCCATGCCCTTCTTTACACGAATCTCTGGCACTAGATCTGCAGAGTTCAGAATTAAACTCCAATTCTTCATGGTCAGCTGAGGTCAACTGAACTTATGGGTGGCCCTTAAGTAAGTCTATTATGAAATGCACTGCCTTGTACAAAGCACTCAATAAGTATTCTCTTTTCTCACACACACACAATTAGGATATGTTTGTTTCTTTCTTTCTCTTTCTTTCTTTCTATCCATCCACCCATCCATCCATCCATCTAGCAATCTCTACACCCAACATGGGGCTTGAACTCACAACCCTGAGATCAAGAGTCACATGCTCTACTGACTAAACCAGACAGGTGCCCCCAAGGTTATGTATTTCTTGTTCCACCAGCCTTCTGCTTCATTTATTCATTCAACAATAATATGACACCTACTATGTGCGAGGAACTACATTTGTCAGAAACCATGGAAGTACCAAAAATCTGTCACAAACCAGAGCACTCTCTCCAGAAGACTCAATGCCATCCTGGACCAATGTAGAAATATTCTGTGTCCATTTAGGATGAGACCGGCTCCAGGTTGGATACTACGTGAGAGGTAAAGGAGCGTAAGACAGAATATGCCCTCAGAGTACCAGCTGGCTGGGGAGAGAAGGTATTCAGAAGGCGATGTACGCCCAGCACTAGATGAATGCTTGGTCAATAAGTGCGACGGTATTCAAAGGGTGGTTGGAATAACAAGAGGACAGTCCTGGGAAGTCTGCAGTGATAAAATGTCACTTCTCAAAAGTGGTCTGGGCACAAACTGAACATTTCAGGGCTAACTTCTCACTCAGCGTCTCTCTTTTATTTTCTGCAAAGAAATCTCTTTTTTAAAATCTTCCACGCAGAAGTAACTTTTGTATTTTTCCCATTAGGAAGACCGTGCAGACTTCAGATATTAAACATTAACCTCACACATAATGAAACCTCAAAATTGGATCTCTAGGAAATTTCTCACATTTGCGAGTCTTGTGAAGGAAACGTTCATTTGCATGGCAGGACTGTCAACTTATGCTCTAGGAAATTTTTGTTTTTAATTATAATTTTGTTAGACTTGAAAAGAAATCAGCTCGACTGGTGAAGTGATACTCTGATTATTATACACATGCACAAAACAATCACTATTAGAAACTCCTTACCTGAAAAGTTGGGGTTCAAATTAAAATCATTTGACCCACTTGAGAAATATATTAAATGGGCTTTGATTGTCTGCATTATACAGTGGGCAAAGTTCTCATGATGCCCAAACGAGTAAGAAATGACTGCAGCCCCTTCCACGGCCAAAACTACTGATAGGAGACACCTACTGGTGGTTTCTAGAAATTACAACTGCTGGATTACAACAAAAATCTCAGGATGACTGGCTTGCTCTAGGTCAACAGGCAATGGTGAGTTTTCCGTGGATGCAGAGTTTGAATTGATTCCTCGGTTAAAAAAGTTAGGGTACAGGGGCGCCTGGGTGGGCGGTTAAGCGTCTGCCTTCGGCTCAGGGCATGATCCCAGCGTTATGGGATCGAGCCCCGCATCAGGCTCCTCCGCTATGAGCCTGCTTCTTCCTCTCCCACTCCCCCTGCTTGTGTTCCCTCTCTCGCTGGCTGCCTCTATCTGTGTTAAATAAATAAATAAAATCTTAAAAAAAAAAAAGTTAGGGTACAATCTTGTCCATTTCTCTAAAACTGGAAGTGTAATGTAACAATTTCAATTTCTCCACCATTTGAATAAAAGGAAAAATAAAGTAGACATTTCAAAATACATTCCATTGCTCAGGACTAACAAAAAAAATTGTTCAGCAATGATGTTACTCTTCCTGAGGATCAGCATTTGGGTTAGGTTCACCATAAAAATGTAAATTCGAGACTTGGAACCAGCTGTAAGAATATCCTCACTAGAACTATTGTAAACTTTCATTTTCCACCTGTGATTTGTGAAAGATATCCATTCTCTTTGCACCTGATTTTCACGTTGGGTTGTGCCTCTGCACAGCTTTAAAGTCATATGTGGCACTGGTGGTTGGTCATCTGCTGCACTTTTCATCAACGGTAATCTCATTTTTTTCCCATTCCTGAGTGTTTTCCATTTCAGCGTCCTATTAAAACTCATGCTTTATTGAGTTTATTGGAATATCTGAAACTACACCGAAGATACTCATTCGAATATCTAAACCCCATCTCTCATGAATAGCTCCTCTAAAGAAAATGGAGTCAACCAAGTGAAACATGTGGCATATCCAGACAGGAATGTTCTAGAACACCAGAATCTTGACTTCAATTTTCAGGTGAGATGGTCTGAACTAAGCTCATGCTAGAGAATAAACAGTTTGCAGTTGGCTAAGATAGTTAGCTTAAGTTCAGATACTTAGTGAAGCTTGTGTTTATCTGCCTGTGAACCATATAAATAAGTAAGCATGGGTCTCACTCTGTTCTCACCAAGAAATTAGAAAACCTCCTTATATGGTCTTAATGAGATCCAGGTCATCTTCTAGAAACATCTTCCAGGTTTGGTATCATCTACTGATTCCCTTCTGTACCTGGTACTCTACACTAGAATAATGGCTTCCTTATATTAAGGATTACATTCATGCCAGGGAAATTACTAGTATTTGTCTTCAATTGTCATAAGTCGGGATTTAAGTGTGGACTCTACCTGCTTTGGTACTGTGGTTAAGTCATTAATGTTTCTAATTTGCGAACACACAGTTGTATGTAATATATAAACTGACTGCCTTTTCTTCAGTACATACTCTACAAAGACACTTGCAACATTTGTCTCATTATCCCTGGCAGCTTTTCCCACCACTGGGCCTACATATGTACTGCAGTCAGAAAGGAGGCACCTTCTAAATGGACTCCATCAGCACCTGTCAAAGTCTCCCTCACTGTGCAGATACCAAGTTTCCGTTCTGTCTTCTCTTGTCACATGACAGGGGCATCCCCTTGGCATGTGAAAGTGAGCAGAAGTGTGACAGCCACTTTAAGCCTAATTACAACTACGCATGTGTCATAGAATCATAGAAGGACTTACAGTTAATGGATACCAATCCTCCAATTCTAGAGAGCACAACGACCCAGAGAAGATAGGCTATTTTCCTCAACAGATGTTTCTTTTAGTGCCTGTCCTATGCAGGGGGATAGAAAGGTAGTCTCTTTAAGAAGATCACATTCTAAAGAAGGAACTAGTAAGTAATGTGGTAATTGTGATGTGACTCGGGAACATTTCCCTGAGAAAGAGATATTTGCAAAGTGAAATCACTGTATAAAAGATACAAATCCAGTAAATGACAAAGTGGGAATAAAGACTGGGTCTTTACATTTGCATTCCACTGGGCCTCCCACAACACCAAAAAGACAACCCCGGAGAAGCTGCGCGTTTTGTGACAGACAAGCATGCGCAGGGCTCGGGGCCCTGAGGCGTCCATAAATGCTGAAAAGCACTGACAGGAGAACAGCTTGCCTGCCATCAATTGCAACAGACTCTCCTAAGACAAGATGAAGCCCCAGCCTGAAGACATTATCTCCTTCTCATCCATCCTGCCCCAGGGTTCTCGTAGCCATGGCCTTAAGCAATGTGCTCTGACATAAGGCACGGCAACAACAGCAGATGAAAAGAAAAAAGTGGGGCAACGTGACTTTTTTGCTATCATTCCTCTCCCTGGCTATGAAGAACCCATTTATTAGTTTCTCCTCAGATGCAGGGAAAAGACAGGTAGTGCATCTGTGTGACCAAATTACGTAAGGGCAGTCTGTGCACGTGCTTTCCAGAGCACACATATTTGCATTAACCAAGAACAGAGCTGTTGGAAACACATACACCACCAAGATGTTAAATGAAAGCTGAATAAATAAACCCCCTGGGCCAAGATACAGGGATCTATCATGTCCTCTCTTTACAAGGTTCCCATTCTTTCCCCTCATCTCCATAAAAAAATCTTATTATTTCCTCTTAAATTTTTCACACACTACCTTCGAGTTTCTTGCAGCGACCAACTAATAAACTGTATAATCAGCAAGGGTGGTAAAATTAATACCAATCGTCTGGTAAATCCTATATAATACACAGACCCAAAAGACATTTCAGAACAAGACAACTTTTAACATCATGACACCTCAAGGATCACCATTTAAAGAAAACTCTCTCACTGGTTGAACCAATCTGCCCAAGTGACACTATTCCCTGGAAATACGGTTGAGAGTTTTGGAGTTTCAGTTCCTTTGCCCAGTGATTTGTCTAGCATTTCATAAATCTGTACGCTGCCCCTAACTATCAGTCTCAAGAAAATATAAGAAACTGACAATCTGTTCTGTTTTAATAAGTAGAAATTATCAATTCATTGAAAATGCAGTTCTAAAAATATCAAGAATACTATAGATCATTCCTCCATTTAAGGTGAAGACTCTGAATTTTATATCAGGGAAGTATTTCTTAAAAAGGACACAAAACCTGCAATTTGTAAAAGAAAAATCACATGTCTGTGCATATCCATGCATGTGTGACATATACATCTACGATCAAAACAAAGTATGAAAATTCTTCTACTGACATCTGAACCAAGGAAAAAGAGAAGGCAAATATCTGGACATGATTTCACAACATACAGCAGGAAAATATTAATGCTCATATTAATGTTAATATTAATACACAAAGAGCTCCTAAAAATAAATACGACCAAACATAACAGAATAATAGACAAAGAAAACAGTCAATATAGAGAAAAGAATGCCAAAGTAGCCAAGAAAATGTTTCCAAAAGAGACTCAACCTCACACACTACAAGAGAAGTAGAAATTAAAGTAACCTATACTAATGATGTCATTTTGGCAACAATTACAACTAGTAGGTTGCCAGTGAGAGTAAAGAGTGGCAGAAGTCTCTGCACAACCCTTGTGAGATTAGTGAAAAGAGGATGAAAGGGACTTGACAATTTGGCTACATCAGTAAAATCAAAAGTATGCATATCATTAAAAAAAGGAGTATGCATATCCTATGACCCAATGAATACAGTTTAGAAAAAGTCTGAGCTTGTCCATGAGAAAAATACAAAAACATGTTTATTATGGCATTATTTATAATTGCAACAAAACTATAAACAACCCAAAAGTTCATGGTTAAGGGAATTTATACATAAAATATAGTACTGTTACATGTTAGACTAATATGCACCAATCACGATGAATAATTTACAAATAGAAACATGGATATATCTCAAAAGTATGCTGAGTCAAAAAAGAAATTACAGAATATTAAGTACAATAGCATTTATGTAAATATTTAAAACACAAAAAGAATACATTATCTTTATCATATAACTGTTCCCATTAAATAAATAATTGCTACAGAATCTACCTCAAAGCTCAGATGGCTTAAAACAGTACCATTTACTTTGCTCATGAAATGGACCAAAATGTGTTCCCCTAAAAATCATATGTTGAAGCCCTAAGCCTCCGTGGGACTGTATTTAGAGTAAGGAAATAACTATGGTTAAACAAGACCATAGGGTAGGAGCTTCATCTGATAGGATTCCAGAGACTCCCAAGCTCTCTCTGCATGTGAGCACACAACAAGCCTCAAAGAGAGCTCTCGCCAGAACCCAGCCATGCTGGTACCTTGATCTTGGAATTTCAGCCTCAGAACTATGAGAAATAAATTTCTGTTGTTTAAGCCAGGCAGTCTATGGCATGTTGTTATGGCAGCCCGAGCCATATCGGTCAGCTGTCACAAAATAACAGGTACAGCTTGGTGCAGACATCTCATTTCTGCTCCACCCAGCATCGACTGGGGGGACTCAAATGTTGGAGACTCAATCATCTCAAGGCTCACTCATCTCAAGGCTCAATCATCCCAAGTCTCAATCCAGTATCTGTCTGCCACCTGGGGGCTGGAAACGCTGGGTCTCCTGGAATATCTCTCTCTCCTTCTACAGTCTCTCCATGTGGGCTCTCCAGCTCGGCCTGGTGGCTTTAGCTAAACTACTCTTTCTTTCTTAGCTTAAACAACACAGATTTATTATCTTACAGTTCTGTAGTTCAGAAGTCTGACAGAGGGCACACTGGGATTTACTTAGGAAGAAAGCAGGGCTGATTCCTTCTGGAGACTCTGTGGGACAATCCGTTTCCTTGCCCTTCTAGCTTCTGAAGGTCACCTACACTCCTTGGCTCACGACCTCTTCCTCCTATCATTCCAACTTCATGTTTTCATCATTACATCTCTTCTTTCCTGCCTTGACTTTGGCTGGAGGAGGGCCACTGTGACTACACTGGGTGCACCCAGATCATCCAGGATAATCTCTCCTAACTTGATGATCCTTAACTTAAAATTGTATCTGCAAAATCTCTTTTGAGATTTTGAAACATTCCCAGGTTTGGGGGATTAGGACATGGACATATTTGGGAAGCCGTTATTCTTCAAATCCTTCAACTCCTTACACATCAGCCCGGGGTTCAAAGGTGGGTATCCCAGAAGGGAGAAGGCCCGGTAGAAACTATATCTACTCTTTGTTGATTTTGACATGCAAATCATGCAGTGTCCCTCCCACTGTATTCTAATTGTTAGCAGTGAGTTACCAAAGTCAGCCTATATTCAATGGGAAGGGCTATTAAACACTACATCTTTATGGAAGAAATGTCAAAAAATGTGCATATGTTTTAAAACCACAACACAGCATAGGGTCTATATGTGTCTATGTGCACACATACACAAGAGTATTTTTAAAAACAGCCTTTTCACATACCAAATTCAGAATAATGATTGCCCCAGTTGGGGAGATGAATGGGACCTACAAAAATTACCCCAATTTTTTTCACATTTATCTTTAATATTTTATTAATACTTTAATTGAGAATTGAGAATTTTAATAGGACAAAATGTTAATAAGTATCAAACCCAGTAGGTCTGAAATAACATGTATGGTAGGTTCACTGCATCGATTGCCCCAATTTAGGCCTTTTTATATCCATACCTTTTAAAATACCACTTCATAGCTCCTTCCA
The DNA here is from genome assembly GCF_017311325.1 of Ursus maritimus. Taxonomy (NCBI): domain Eukaryota; kingdom Metazoa; phylum Chordata; class Mammalia; order Carnivora; family Ursidae; genus Ursus; species Ursus maritimus. The sequence continues at coordinate 10,152,501 of NW_024426008.1, forward strand.
TCAAGAGGAAGAATCTTGAACCGGATGCCCTTATGACTTGCTTTGGTCAACAGAAAGCCGTGGGTCTAACAGTATGCCAGTTCTGAGACTAGGTTTCAAGAGATCTTGAACACTTCTGCTTTCTCTTTCAGCTCCCTACCTTTACTATGCAAAAGGCCCTGAACTAGCATACTGGAGAGTGAGAGACCGTGCAGAGCACAGCTGAGTCAACCTGGCTATGGTCATCACAGACCAGCAGCCCCTACCCTCTACCAAGCTGACCTACCAGCTGACCACTGTTAATAGCAAGACAACAGGGCCCAAATGGCATTGCGTATGCTAAACACCATACATCACTAAATTTAGTTACAGTTTCAGCTCTCCCAGAAATGGAATCCTTGGCAGCAGGGATTTGGTAATGGATTTTTTTTTTCTGTTGAAGTATAATTAGCTACAGTGTTATATTAGTTTCAGGTGTACAATATAATGATTCAATAATTCTATGCACTACTCAGCTCAACAAGAAAAGTGTACTCTTAATCCCCTTTATCTATGTCACCCATCCCTCGAACCACCTCCCCTCTGGCAACCACCAGTTTGTTCTCTGTATATAAGAGTCTGGTTGGGTTTTTTGTTGTTGTTGTTAGTTTGTTTTTTTTGTCTCTTAACATCTACAAATGGAATCTGAAACCAGTCAATCTGGAATCACCTGATCAGCACCAGCTAGATCATGTCCCTGCGAGACCCCTGCCATCCCCTAAAGGGGAGTGACCTTGTATAACCAACCTGCTTTTCTTGTCTATTATAACTTCCTTGTTCCTGCTCCCTTCTGCCTATAAAAGTCTTTCATTTTGTCCAGCTCTTCAGAAGACCCTTCTATCTGCTAGAATGGATACTGCCTGATTTGAATTGATTTTTGTTCAAATAAACTCTCAAATGTTTTACTATGCCTCAGTTTATCTTTTAATAGTTCTGCTATCAGAAGAGGGAACAGAAGGAACCACACAGAACTTGTGAGAAAGATAACTTAAGATGGTTAGCTCTTTAATGTCTCATGAAATTTTCATCAGTAATCTATATATAATTAAGAATAAGTTAAACAGATATAAAACAAAAGTCTATAAATAAACTTTTCAACAATAATTATGTTGTATGGCATGCCCACTTAAAAATAGTTTCAAAAATCTTTTTGGTAACTAGAAACCTTAAAGTTATACCAAGGTAAGTTAAATAATGAATACTCATTGGATGCTTAGATCATTCTCAAATAAGATAAAATACTGAAATATTAATTCCTGAACATAGGTTTATCTACTTTGGGCTTCCCTTTACAGAGGAACTAAAGATATTTGGGTCTGTTAGTTACGCATGTTTTCTGCCACACTGAAAAATTTTCTATAAGGAAGAATATACTTATAGAAATAGGAGATGTATTCATAACCTTGCCAAGCCACAGAAGGCTAGTGTAAGGCATAGTACACAAATGCTTACTTTTTAGTTTTCACTAGGAATAAAGGAGTCTAAGGATTAAGAATTGTAATCAATGTACATAATAAAACTATTTAGAAATAATAAAAGTGGGGGCGCCTGGGTGGCACAGCGGTTAAGCGTCTGCCTTCGGCTCAGGGCGTGATCCCCGCGTTCTGGGATCGAGCCCCACATCAGGCTCCTCCGCTATGAGCCTGCTTCTTCCTCTCCCACTCCCCCTGCTTGTGTTCCCTCTCTCCCTGGCTGTCTCTCTCTAATAGATAGATAAAATCTTAAAAAAAAAAAAAAAGAAAGAAAGAAAAGAAATAATAAAAGTGAAAGAAAACAACTGCATGAAAAGTAGACAAGTAAAATGGTTGTTCCAAAATGAGATTTAAAAAAGGACAAAATCTGAATAGATATAAGAGAAGTTATTAAAGGTTTGTGGAAGAGCAATCTTGGGAAAGGCATTTTATGCATGGTCAAGCTGGCTAAGATTGAAAGATTTAAGGTTTTTTTTATGAGTTTTAATATCAAAAGTACCTGGTGCTTGGGGCGCCTGGGTGGCTCAGTCATTAAGCATCTGCCTTCCGCTCAGGGCGTGATCCCGGCGTTATGGGATCGAGCCCCACGTCAGGCTCTTCCGCTGGGAGCCTGCTTCTTCCTCTCCCACTCCCCCTGCTTGTGTTCCCTCTCTCGCTGGCTGTCTCTATCTCTGTCAACTAAATAAATAAAATCTTTAAAAAACAAAAAAACAAAAACACAAAAGTACCTGGTGCAAAATTAGAATTTGGTTTTCTCTCTGTTACAGGACAAAGTTTTCTTGGACTATTAGTCTGCTCTTAATCAGAGACTGTAAAAGGTTTTTTTTTTTTTTTTTTTTTTTTTTTGCTTATTTTGTTTTCTTTACTTTCTGGGTAATCTTCCTAGAAAGCAAAGATTTTGTCTTACCAAAAAAATTCACTATGCTTGGCATTGTATCAGGTCTTTAAGATAACACAATCTTGTCAATATTAGAAGAGTTAAGTTTTGTTCACAACTTTGGAACCTTCTGTATTGGACTTTAAAATCTTACATTATCACACTTTGGCTAAATAATTAAATATTATTCCATAATGATCTGTGATCCCATTTAGTCAAATGTTCAAACCTTTTGACGTTTTGACAACTTGCCCAAATCAAATTCTAAGTGGAATCTTTTCAACCTCAAAGTAACCTTGAGATTTCCCAGAGAGTCCCTAGAAAATCTCAAAGAATTCATCATTCACCTTGTAAAAGAGAGATAGTAAACTAATTAGGTTTACTTGGTATGTTCAATTACATGGGAAGCTGTATCAAGTAAGTGATAAACCTTCTTAGGTTATATTTGTATGGATGCATGTTATCAATATAAGTGTTTCAGAAATTGCATGAAATTCATAAAAATCTGATATGTCCTGGTATAATGTTATCAGTCATAATCCCAGTTATTATCTTAAAATGTTGTGTGTCACAGAAATAACCAAATTTCCTATCAATTCCATTATAAAAAATTCTCATCAGATATTTAACCATGGGCATTTTTAAACCTTTTGTCATTTACAGACAATTATTGTTTTATTCTAAAACTTTTGCAAAAGTGAGATTCCTGGAAAGGACCCTCCTCAGGACTCTTGACCACTGACACCATTGACAAATTACAAGGTGTCAAAAGTTGGGTGCCTATTTCACAAGTGAAGAAGGTTCCACCTGACATCTGGTCTTTCGTAAACCCCCAAGACCTAAAAATCAAACTAACTAGGAAGAGGAGTAGTCAACATCAAGGTAGACAGTTTCCTCCCATGACAGAGGATCAAGAACATTTCTTTTGTGACATTGCAGAATCCACTGCTAAAGCAATAGTTGCCCAATAAAAATCCCTAGACTCTCTAGGCAAAGTTATTCTTGACTACAAGACAGTCCTTGATAATCTTTTAGGTGACCAAGGAAGTGTTTCTCCTATGGCCAACACCACTTGCTGCACTCAGATGGACACTTCTGAGGAAGCTGAGACTCAGCTACATAAGATCACTGAACAAGCCAGCTGGCTTAAGAAAGTGACTCCTTCGGGGTGCCTGGGTAGCACAGTCGTTAGGCGTCTGCCTTCGGCTCAGGGCGTGATCCTGGCATTCCGGGATCGAGTCCCACATCGGGCTCCTTGGCTGGGAGCCTGCTTCTTCCTCTCCCTCTCCCCTGCTGTGTTCCCTCTCTCGCTGGCTGTCTCTCTGTCACATAAACAAATAAAATCTTAAAAAAGGAAGAAAAAAAAAAGAAAGTGACTCCTTCAACCAGAGTCTTTAACTTATTTGATTCTGATTGGTTTGGGTCTTAGGGGACATGGCTCCAAAATACACTCCAGACATTGGGAATTATTCAACCTGTAATAAACACAGTAGTCTCCCTGGTACTCTGGATTCTCTCAAAAGCTCTAAATGCATGTTTGCAGTTACTAACCACTAAGCCAATGATCTCCTTAAGAACACCGTGTTGGAAAAGGAACAAAGAGAATAACTAAAAGAATGTGAACCCAACATTGGAACCTGTGAATAACACAGAGATTCAGCAAAAACAACTCAAAAACTCTAGAGCAGTAGATGAGAGTAGCAATACCTTTTTTAAAAAGATTTTATTTATTTGAGAGATAGAGAACAAGTGATGGGGAGGGGGGGAGAGAGAGAGAGAGAGAGAGAGAGAGAGAAGCAGACTCCCTGCTCAGCAGGAAGCCTGATGTGGGACTCGATCCCAGGACCTGGAGATACTGACCTGAGCCAAAGGCAGACACCTAACCAACTGAGCCACCCAGGTGCCCCCAATACTTTTAATTTTTTATCAGCTAGACTGAGTCTAATCAAAAGGGGGAAATTGTTAAAACCAACACAGCAGATCCAAAATGGAGTTGCTTATGTTAAGCCCATGTCACCAAACAAAAACTTAATCACAGTTTCAGCTCTCCCAGAAATGGAATCTTAAACCACTCTCTCGGAAACTGCAGGATTGGCGCTAGTTAGGTGATCCACCTGATAAGCCCCCACTATCCCCTAATGGAAAGTAACTTTAAAGTAACCAACCTAACTTTTTTGTTCCTGCTCCCTCCCTTCTGCCTATAAAAATTTTTCATTTTGTACAGCTTCTCAGAGGTCCTTTCTATCTACAAGATTGGATGCTGCCTGATTCAAATTAATTTTTGCTCAAACTCTTAAATTTTTAACATGCTGCAGTTTATCTTTTAACACCACCCCTCACACCTGGGAAATAATGATTAATGTTTTAAGCCACTAAATTTTGAGCTGGTATGTCACACAACAGTACAAACAAATACAGAATGCGTGTTATATTATTCTCTAAACTTTTCTGTATTTTACAATATTTAAGGTGATATAGAAAGGAAGGGAGCAAAGGAAAGTGGAACAGAAAGAAAAATTAAAGCCATTATTACAGAAGGTTCAAAACCTAAAATGGCAGTTGGGTTTCTTATTTTGACCACCATGAATAACAAAAATCTACAGGTACTTTTTAAACTTTTTGTACTTGGAAGGAAGGCTCTTATTATGATTCAAATACTACTGTTAAACACAACAAAAAACGAAAACACATTGACTACATGCAGAAATTGCACACTGGAATATGCCTACCTGCTGCTATGTTGCTTTGATCCAAGGACACAAAACACTTCCAGTACTTAATCTTCATTTATTCCCTGGCATGAAATGGGCATGACATAGACAATTCCTATTTTTATTTTGTATATGAAATAATGGCAGTTAAAGATAACAAGTAACAATGCCAAGGTCAATGAATAGGGGCTTAGTAAACTGAGTTTTCTTTGCTCAAATTTTCTAGGTGCATCCAAAGACATTCAATAATGGGAATCTTCCTACTCATTGTGTGAACTGAATGTGTCCCACCCAAATCACACCCAGGTCCTACAAATTAATATGTTTAAATCTTAATCCCTAATGTGATGGTCTATGGTCCTTTGAAAGATAATGAGGTCATGAGGGAGGAGCCCTCATGAATGGGATTAGTTCTCTTATAAGAAGGGGAAGAGGCCAGACAATTATGATATGGTTTCACTTATTTATGGAACATAAGAAGTAGGAAGATCGGTAGGAGAAGAAAGGGAAGAAGAAAGGGGGGGTAAACAGAAGGGGGAATGAACCATGAGAGACTGTGGACTCTGGGAAACAAACTGAGGGCTTCAGAGGGGAGGGGGGTGGGGGAATGGGATAGGCTGGCGATGGGTAGTAAGGAGGGCACGTACTGCATGGTGCACTGGGTGTTATACGCAAGTGATGAATCATGGAACATTGCATCAAAAACTAGGGATATACTGTATGGTGACGAACATAATATAATAAAAAAATATATTAAAAAGAAAAAAAGAGAAGAAGGGGAAGAGGCCAGAGCCCTCCATCTCTCTGCCATAGGAGGAGACAGAAAGAAGGCTGCCATCTGCAAAGCAGAAAGTAGTTTTCTCATCAGAATTCCCAATTAAGCTGGCAGCCAGATCTTGGACTTTCCAGTCTCTACAACTGTGAGAAATTTTCTGTTATTAAAGCCACCCCATCTATAGTATTCTGTTATGCAGCCCAAACTGGCTAGGACACTCGTCCTGTAACGTCCTTAATGTACTAATCTTTAATAGATAGATAATAAATTTATATAGTATCTATGAAGTTCATTAATTAAAAAAAAAACAATATGGAAGCTTTCATACTGAGAGAGAGTTGTACTGCATCATTTTGCTACCAGCGAGAAGAAGCATTTCAATTTTTCACCACCGCAATTTCATTTACATTTATTCTTCTCAATAAAGACATCTCACTGGATAACTAAAAATAGTTTTATTGCTTTACGTGTGCCACTCTTTCCATGTGCAAGAGAGATTCACAAACAAGGAGAAAAATCCTTCATCAGGCCAGGTAACCTAATCTGGGGGTTGAAAATAACGTGACGTGTGCGTGCACACCCACATGCACGTGCTGACTCGGGAGTCGTTCTTTCAAGGGCTTCTGTAAGGCTCATCACGTAGAGCAGATCAAAATTAATTGTTGAGGGAGACGGCTATTATGTTGTGTCCTCTTGGACCAATACATATAAAGACAATGGTGGAAAGTCAATAATGTCAGTAGGTCAAGGGCACTTGGTAGTACAGAGCCAATAAATGCTCTTTGTCCGTATTTACACAGAGCTGATCTTAAAAAAAGAAAAGAAAAGAAAAGAAAAGAAAAGAAAAGAAAAGAAAAGAAAAGAAAGAAGGTGATTTCCAAAGCCATAAGCTCTACTGATGTGAAAATCTCAAGGCTTTTGTGGAAGTTCCTATCCAGTACATATTTCTGCTGTCAGACTACTTCTGTCACTGCATTTAAACCATGAAGTGCATTTTGCTGCTGATTCGACTATTATGGCAGGAAAATGACCTGTAAAGTTCTTTTGAGGAGCCTGGCATTTTGCATATATTATAGAAATACAAGAGGAGAAAAAAATGTGTTAAAAATGAAGTTTATGAAAAGTCATCCAACTAAACTTTACATTTCATAGAATACAGAGCCTGCCTGATTTGTGAGACTAAAGAGGGGAAAAAAAGAAACCTGTCAAGGCAGAAAATCTCCATATTCTCATGTTTTCAAGGGCAGTTGTCAACTTTTTCCTATCTTCAAAATCGCGACGGTAAGTGACAAAGTAAAAAAATGTGCCAAAATGTATTATTTGACCTTTTTTGGGTGGCTCTCATGTGCAAAGAACTTAATAGATTGGAACATATGCTTTATTTAAGGGGAGGAGGGTGGAGGAGTGACAAATGAGTGGGGCTAAGATTTGAGAGCGCTGTGTGACTGAAAGCAGCGACAAGGACCTCAGATTTTACAAGCTTCCCAAAGGAAGAGACCTTGGTTTCACATGGGAAANNNTCCCAGTTATGTCCCTCAGAGGTAAGAGTGAATATCTCTGCTTAATTTGTAGCAATCCAGTAGCTAAGAGACAAAATTTCCGAATCTGTACGCCCTGGTGCCAGAACATTTATCAACACTCAGTCTCTCTCATCACTGCAACTATAAAACAACAACAACAAAAAATCACTCGGGAAGCTCTGAAGGGTGCTGGTATTTTGCACATCAAGACATGTTGCCAAGAGGAGCTCCCATCTTGGAGGTTAGGGAGAGCCTAGTCCTGCTCTCTGTTATCCCCAGTTGGAGGTGGAGACAAAGAGGACGCATTAGCCATTTCACTGCTGATCAGGGATAACTGGGCCATGAAAAGGGTTGTTTCTTTATTTTGTCCCAGCTGAACAGTCAGAAATCAAACCTACAGTTTGTGTTCTCTGACCCAGAATGGGAATTTTATTCCTTAATCATATCTCCCAGGCTGCCTCACTGACCAGCTTCAGTGAGAAAGGCTAGCACATTATTTATAAGAATTAAAGAGCCTGGGGAGGGAGTCCAGTGGGGGAAGGAGGACATTTTGATCATAGCAGTACTCACAAGCATCAAAACAGCTTAAAAGTCGCTCCGCATTTCCATCAAAACCTCCTGATTTCCAGCCATCTATAACTCGGCTATAAAAATCACTCCTGGACTGCAATTCGGCAATTCGTGCCTCAGCTGAGGGGAAAATTGTCCCCTCTTGGTAGCTGTTGGTTTGTTTTGGTTTGCCTTTGTTTTAGTGATTTGAGGAAAATACATTTGAAAGATACTCCTTAAGTATAACCCCCAGAATGAGAAAATATTCGCACTTTAAGGCAATTGTATGTGTTTCCACCTTCAGGGGGAGCGGTGACTTTCACTCCACAGCTAATCCTGTCCTGGTCCCCATTACTTTTGGCATTTTCAGGAAACAAAGGCAATGGGCAAAGCCTTTCATTCAAAGGCAGGTAGTCAGCAGAAAGGCTCGAAATGTTTGTGAAGTCTGTATTCCCGGAGCCACCTGGAAGGACAGGCTGTTGACTGTTGTCTCAGAACTAAAGACCGAATTGGTGTGATAGCACCGCAGAGCTCAGCATTTTTAATTGCCTCAAGGTGCTGATGGAGGGAGGGGATAAACTCCAGAGGACCCGGTAAGGGAGGGAGGAAAACTGGACTCAGTCTCTAAAATGAACCCAGTCAGTGCTCTCTTCAACACTTCCTCATCTGTGATTTTCTCCCTTCCTCACAAGGAGACAGCTTTTCTCTACTATTAGGGAGAGATGATTACGAGGGCCCTGTTTTGGGAGCCCCAGGGGCCCTCGCCTTTGCACTTACAAGCCGGGCAGCCAGCAGAACCTTCTGCAGCCCCAGTGCAAAGCCACCTGGCCGGCTGGGGCATCTGGGCAGAAAAACAGAGGCTGAAAGCTCACTGGGGGAAAATAAGCCCTCGCTCTCTGAGCCTTGGGAGGAAGAACGTGACAGTCAGAGCTAGCTAGCATCCTGGCTCTAAAGAGCAACTGGGTTTGCCTCTGGGAGACCTGTGGACCCAAAGGAAGGGAGTCCTGGAGCTCCACTTGCTGTGAGTGGAGGAAAGACATCAGTGTTATTCCTTCGCATCCATCAACTCAGGGTACATTCCTTCGGATTCTTGAAACTCAACATTTATCTTTTTTAAATGTCCCTGAGAGAAGGAAATAACTCCCATTTCGCCAATGAGGAAAACACAAATAGAAAAGCCAGCTGATGTGTTATCTGAGCCAATACTGGAATTTCGTCTCATATGTCCCCATTGAGACGTTAGCCCTCCTGGCCTGGAGGATGGGGAAGGAGACCAAATAGTCTTTCAATCTTTTGTGAGTTCCAATAAAGTGGGGGGAGGAGACATTTTAAGCTCTTTCACTTGAAATACTGCACTTAAGAGTTTGGCCAAGGCCCCTGCCCAGGACACACACATTCGGGAGCCTCCCATGGTTGGGTGCCTACCACAGAGACAACTCTGCAAGGCCAGAAGCACATGCCCACCCAGAGCCTCTGCCCTGGCCCCTTCAAGACCATGAACCCAGTATCTCCTGCCCAAACAAGCCCCAACTCCTCTAGACCTTCCTTTATCTGCCTCACTGAGAGCAGATGAAGCCAACAGGCACATCCGTGGGCCCCAGCTGAGGAAAAGGAGCAGCTGTTTCCTGGGGATGGATGTGTACAGAGCTTGGACATGCAGGCTGGAATGCCCGTGTGTGTGTGTGTGTGTGTGTGTGTGTGTGTGCGCGCGCGCACGCGCGCGCATGAAGCCCCTTGCATTACAGCACAAGGCAGTGTGGGAAAGGAAAAAGGGCTGGTACGGACAAGGCTGCTTCTCCCCACATTACTATGTTCTGGCTCAGAAGTCCAACGATTCTAAATTTGAAGCAGGTCTTCCAAAGGTGTTATGAAAATATTTGTGCCAGGGCGCCTGGATGGCTCAGTAGGTTAAGCATCTGACTTGATTTTGGGTCAGGTCATGATCTCAGGGTTGTGAGATCGAGCCCCATGTCAAACTCTGCGCCAGCCCGTAGGCATAGAGCCTGCTTAAGATCTGCTCTCTCCTTCTCCCTCTGCCCCTCCCCACTGCCCCACTCTTCCTGTGTCTAAAAGAAAGAAAAGAAAGTATTTGTGCTGAAGTAAAAAAAAAAAAAAAAAAAAAAAGGATAGAAAGATAGACTAATATTTTATTTATCAGTTTGTGAGTTGGATGTAAGACTTTTGGAATAATTAGGTAGACCTATGGTATGTGGGCCTGCATTTGAACTCTTGGGTTCTTCAGTGGTTCAGGGTGGACTTGTCGTAAAGCCACACCAAGGATAAGCTGAGCTGTGCCCACTTTCCACGAGCATACCTATAGAAGTCTGATTTTATTTCATTCCTTGTTTTCCTCAATTGAAATCATATGTGTAATCCATACTTCAGTTACTGCCCAAAAGCCTACCTCCCGGCTTATTTTGCTTTTCCTGTTGATTTAGTTGCTAGTTCTCTTTTTCTCTTTCCTTTCCTGGCCTGCTCAAATTTCTATTTATCCCGACTACACTCCCTCTGGTTTATTCTGAAATTCTGATATTCTCCTTAATTTCCTAATGGTATTTTTCTAGTCATACAAATCATAATAAAATGGATGTTGTTCTATTATATGAAAATTAAAAATTAACCATAAGCACACACAATGACATGAAGACTTTAAAAGGCTTTTGCTTCTTTACTCTCTTTTCCTCATTGGCCCATTTCCAAATTCAGGGTCTAAGCTAGTTTAATTTCAGGCTACTTTTAATTACTGTATGTCTCTCCCTTCCAAACTAAGAATCCTTACAGAAAACTTATAGGATCCCATCCGGAAGACAAAAATCTAGTTTCCTAACCCTGACCACATGCAAAATCAAATCCCTCTTAAATTAAAGACAAAGTGTAGCATGAAATGCATATCTAACCACCTGAAAATGTTCTTGAAACATTTTGTCAGGTGGAACTTTGGCTACCTCAGGAAAAGGGAAGCTTCAGGGCAGTGAGCTGGGATGAGGGAACACAGAATGGAGACCAAGAACACACCAGAAAGCAAAGGAGGCAGAGAGTCAAGCCTAAGGGTAGACACGGAAGCCAAACAGAGCAAAAGGGACATGTCCAGCCAGAGCCAAGGGTCCTGGCAAACTCAGAGGTCAGGGAAATGCAGTAGAACAAGGTAAACAAGCAAGCAGGACCACAGACACACCCACGGGAACCTATGTACTTTGACTCTGAGCCCCAAGAAGGAAGCAACACCTCAATTTCCAGACAGAAGACACTCAATCCTCATAGTCCTACAGCACCTCTTAGGTTACAAAGCATTTTCATTTACAATATGGGATTTAATCCTCACGAATGGTGAGTTACATGTCACTAACACTATTTACAGGTGAAGAACCTAAAGCTCAAAGAGGTTCTTCATCTGACTCCGTGTAAACCTGAAAGAGAGGGGGCGGTTCTTGAACCCAGATCTTCTGAGGCTCACCCCAAACCCACGTTCTTCTGTTGCACCACGAGGCTTCAGACTCAGCACACACAGGAAATGAGGATAGCTCTCAGCTCCCACAGTGAGGCCCAGACTTCCTGGATTCCCTTTTGTCACCCACTGTGATTGAGGTGGGAGGGGCAAGAAGAACCTTTGTATGATTTCTGGTTGTCATTTCTCAGACAGCCCTTTATGGTAGCTCTGTGAGTCTGACCACTGGCAGCACCCCAGACACATCATGCCAGCATCGGATTTATGACAATCCTAACTACTGCCATCCAATCTGCTAACCTGTGCAGGGCACAGACATCAGGAAATATGTCTTTCCGTAAATACAATACAGGGGAACTTATTTGTTGTGGCAGCAAGGAGCAGAAAGGACACTGCTCTCGGGGCCCCAAAGGGGAAAAAAGATGATGTACGATATAAGGTAGGGTATTAATCATGCCTGACACCTCCAGATAATCAACTGGAGTCATCCTTGGGAACAGTTGCTTTTCAAGGTTGGAATGGGAGAATAATGAACAGGGAGGAGCTTATGAAATGGGACAGCAGAACCTGGTAAGATACTGAACTACAGCTCAGCATCCTTACTAGAAAGCTGGCTGGCAATGAGATTCAAGAGTTTTTGAGGGTTGTCAAAACAGCTGCTAAATGTTTTGTTTTCCACTCATCCAATCCTCACCAAGAGTCATGCCAGTAGAAGTCCAAAGTCTAGGTTGAGGAGGCCAACCATAGGTCAAAGCCATTAACCTTAGGATTCTCAACATTGTGAAGCATTGCCTAGATCTCCCAGAGAAGGCTGGCATCATCTACAAGTCTCCAGGCCAGCTCAGGCAAAGAGGTGGATCTTGATTCTACCTGGGTGGAGATAACCGTACTGTGGGCTGCCTGATAAAACATGGAACACAAGCGTCTAGATGGGAACCTAGTGCCACACAAAGGATGCGAAGGGACACTCACTTCAGTTCTGAGTATGACTCAAATTAACTTCAAGCCAGGGGAAAACCCCAATCCTCTCTCCACTAGAGCACAAAGGGATGAAGAAAAGCCACCCATGGAAGTCACTGAGGAAAGACTGGGGATGAATTCTAGTACTTTCATGCCAAAAATCTACCACCAGGCAAGAGGCAATGTAAACTTGTCATATACATGAACAGTGAACATAATCCCTAAATACTCCAATCCCTAAATACTCCAATCAAATTACTGTAGCTATTTCTATTGCTTAGAATTAATGCCAACTTGTACCTATACTCACACAACAGAGAACACGTCAATACGCAACTCTTATGAACTGGAAAGGATTAAAACACAAAGTTGAGCGATATCTTGTATCAAATTTTTCATTTGTTTTGTTACAACTCAGTTCTCCAATTTTTAGTTTTAATAGTCTGCAGTGGTACAGTCCTCCACATTTCACAAAGAACTTTCCTTTGCTGCCATCTTAACTTTTACAACAAGTCTGCATTTTATTCAACAAACCGTAATTGATTATCTGTTTTGTGTCCGTCTCTTCCCGGCACTAGGAATGGCAAAGATGAATAAGTTAAGGAAGCTGTCTTTAATATCCAGTCTAAGAAGGGTCACAGATGCATGAACGGTTCACAAAAATACACTGTAATAATTCCTGTGATAGAGATATGTGCAAAATAGTATATGAACACAGATGGGGCCAAGTAACTTTCCCAAGGTCATACTGTTGACATACAGTGGAGGAAGGAACTAACTCCGCGGCTGCTAATTCAAATCTGGAATGTTTTGTACTGTCCGAAAGCTACTTTCTTATGTCAACCACACTCCTAGCCCTTCATCAAATTTCTTTTCAATGATTTAAAAATCATGTTTTATGAAATTAATTTGCTCTCTTTTGTACCTGTCCCTCGGATTCCTTTTTCCACTTAAGCCCACACACTGATTTCATTTTTCAATCTCAGCCGCTAAGTCAGTGACCACTCTTGACCTTCCTAGCCCTATAGGTTGCAACATGAGTCACCAGCCTGACCCAACCAGGAAATCCTTTCCTTCTTGCTCACTCTCCGTCTTCCCTACCCTGCAGTCTGTTCTGAATCTACCAGGCATGACTCTTCTTGAACAAGCATATCACAACTTAGACAGCCACAGGAACATGGAACTCTTCAAGGAAATCACCATAAAGGAGGTTATACATTTATTCTAATGATGCTGTGATTGTCCCTAGTCATATCATATTAGAAACTTCTCTTTTGGAACTGCATTTGACATTTGCAATTCCTTTTGCTTTGAATAGCTGTAATAGTGGCAAAACTTCATCCTTTTGATGTTTGTGTTGATTTTTTGGAAACAGTCAAAAGATCCATCCAGTGTTGGTAATTCCATTTGTGTTCAAAACAAGTTATTACTTTAATCTATCGATACTTGTTTTCTATAATGGCTCATAAAGGGACTCAATGAGTAATCCAAATATATTTTGAGCAATGTTACTATGATTGGAATAAAAATAATAGCTTCCTATGGTGATTTCTTTAAGTAGGTACAAAAGTCTAGGTATTGTTATTAGTGGAAATAGAAATTCTAAATTATTTTCACTTCTTGCTTATTTATATTGTTTTGAACTATAAGAATGTACTGTAAAAATGTGTAATTCTCAAATTTTAAAAGCAATGCTGATTTAAATGTACAAAATCTGTAATACTTGTCAAAAAACACATATAATTATCTAGAAAGGGCCTCAGAGACAATGCTTTGTGACATCCGAAGGACTTCTCAGAGCCAAGAAGGGTAAAAATGTGGGAGTTATCTATTAAAAAAGAACCCAGGTCCCCGTCTCACTCTGCCCACCATGCAGCCATCAAGACAAGATGCTGTTTTATCTATTTTTGACGTTGGCATTCTGGTTATATTTTGTTTGAAGATACAGTTTGCCGCGAAATCAATTTTGAAAGGCACTACTACTTTGAGTACAAATACAGCTCTTTCCACCGCCCACGAATCTCATGTATTCACACATTTTACTTATTTATTTCATTTTATTTTACTTTGCTAAGTTACTTTCCTGGGGCTAAAACTGATTTAAAAGTGATAAGAATGTTCTGAGTTTCAACTGATTAAATATGTAAAGATTCAAATGCATTTAAAAATGTCTGTTCTGACACTGAGGAATGACAGAAATCAGTTTACCATCACTGTAAAGATTAAGAATTTCAGGAAAAAGCATTCAGGCTACATGATAAAAGTAGAGCAAAACTATTTAGAGATTAAGAGATGTGACTCAGGTCCAAATACTAACGAGACTAGCAGTGAGATTCCTAAAACCTTCTGGATACGACCAACACGTAACGTATAAGAATGGCCAAAATCCAGGACACTGACAACACCAAATATTGGCAAGGCTGTGGAGCAACAGGAGCTCTCACTCAGTGCTGGCGGGAATGCAAAATGGTACTTTGCCACTTTGGAAGACAATTGCCTTTCTTTTGAAAGAGACAAGCTCTTACCATATGATCTAGCAATCACGCTCTTTGATATTTACCCAAAGGAGATAAAAACTTATGTCCACATAAAAACCTTCATATAGATGTTTATAGCAGCTTTACTCATAATGGCCAAAACTTGGAGGCAACCAAAATGCCCTTCAGGAGGTGAATGGATGCATTAACTGTGGTCCATCCAGGCAATGGAATATCATTCCACACTGAAAAGGAAATGAGCTATCAAGTCAGAAAAAGACATAGAGGAAATTTAAGTGCATATTACTAAATGAAAGAAGCCATTCAGAAAAGGCTACGTACTGTATGATTCCAACTATATGATGTTCTGGGAAATGCAAAACTATGGAGACAGTTAAAAAAAATATATCAGCTGTTGCCAGGAGTTGGAGGAGCAGGGGAACAATGAATATGTGGAGCATGGAGGATATACAGGGCAATGAAAATACTCTGCATGATGCTAAATGATAGATATATGTCATTATACATTCATCCAAACCCATGGAATCTACACCACATCCAAACCCATGGAATCTACACCAAAATGAAACTATGTACTTTGAGTGTTGATGATGTGTCAATGTAAGTTCATCTTGTAACAAACTGTACCACACTGGTTGGGGATATTTATAACAGGGAAGCAGTGTCTATGTGGGAATAGAGAACATGTAGGAAATCTTTATACCCTCCCCTCAAATTTGCTATATACCTAAAACTGCTCTAAAAAGATAAAGCCAATAAAAAACATCATACTAACTGTTCCACCTCTGGAAGAATATAAAATATGTGATAAAATTCAACACCTCTTCCTTGGGGCAGGGGATGGGGAGAAGGGAATATTTAGAGCATCAGAAATAGGAGGAAACATCCTTAATCTGGTCAAATGAATCTCCTTAAACTCGACAGCAAACCTAATGATAAAACACCTGAATCACTCTTTTTTTAAAAAAGCAGATTTCTATTCAACATCATATAGAAGATACTAGCCAGCTCAAGGACATGACAAAAAGAAATAAAGGAATAGCAACTGAAAAGAAACAAAGCTATCATCATTCACTGATCAAGTTCATTAATTATATATGGTTCAGATCCTAGATATCCCTTCTGAAGTAAATATTGAAAATCATCACCTATTTAATCCCAATGGTGAGTACACAGAAGTTCATTACATGATTTTCTATATATATTCAAACAATTTGTAACTTAAAATTTAGTGTTTTTTTAACTTAAATGAAGTTTAGGATAAATACTTGCACCTTGCTAAAGTAAAAATACCCTCCAGAGCCATATCTTTAACATATCCAAATCAACTAAGGGAGAGAAGTAATTTCCAATCATTAATTCCTTAAGTGAATACTGAGTAAAAGAAATAAAAATCAATTAAAGTAACATGTACCATAGATGAAAACAATGCCTAAGAAAACATTCCCAAGAAAAAGATTAATTTCATACTTGGTAAACTGTCCCTTTGGTCTAAGGCTTAAGACAGGAAAGTCTCAAAAAAAAAAAAAAAAAAAAAAGTCTGTAACAGATGTGTCCACATTCAAACACATGCCCTTAACTGGCTTCAAGATATAAAAAGCAAGATTTGGGGGGGGGGGCACCTGGGTGGCTCAGTTGTTGAGCGTCTGCCCTCAGCTCAGGGCGTGATCCCTGGCGTTCTGGGATCGAGCCCCACATCAGGCTCCTCTGCTGGGAGCCTGCTTCTTCCTCTCCCACTCCCCCTGCTTGTGTTTCCTCTCTCGCTTCCTGTCTCTATCTCTGTCAAATAAATAAATAAAATCTTAAAAAAAAAAAAAAAAGCAAGATTTGGGAGACTGAAAACATTTATTTATTGACACTAAAAATTGCAAACAAGACTAAATCTCTTATAAAGTACTGGGCAAACAGAATTCAGATATGAAGAATAGTTTATGACTTGGTTAATTGTTTTTAGTCCTTAGTCTTAGATAAATTTATATACATATACATATATATACACATACATATATACATACATATATATAGGAAACCTTTACTCATATAGGAGATGCCTTACAAATATATCATAATCTCATTAGTTTCCAGAGCTGTGGTTCTCAGCTAAACTGGAGTGGCTTCTCTAGCTTCTCTAGTATGTATGGCAGATCCGTGAGAGCAGGCTGGACGCTGGCTGGTTCCCCATAGGCCATCAAGGCTATCATCACTGAAGGCAGTGTTACCTTAGTGACAGAATCCTAAAGGAACGGGAATATTAACCTCCAGTTTGAGGACTGGTTGAACCTTCATATTTGAAAGATTATCTAAGTATCAAATAATTATTGGAAGAAATGTAGCCTTCTGTTCCTTTGAACCACAGATGATTAGAATGGGGTAGACATCAGAGTGAATGCTACTATAACCA
Source organism: Ursus maritimus (assembly GCF_017311325.1). Lineage (NCBI taxonomy): Eukaryota > Metazoa > Chordata > Mammalia > Carnivora > Ursidae > Ursus > Ursus maritimus. Next base: position 10,169,727 of record NW_024426008.1, read on the forward strand.
CGTTTTACACAACTTGGTTTGCTGCCAGTGTTTGCAGTAGTCAAATTTAATTTTAGTGACACAGTGAAATGTAGTGTGCCGCACGTAAAATATTAATGTAGCACATAATTGGGTAGTCCAAAATAACTGAGTTTACGCACACTGATAAATGCTTGGTGAAATGCTCTGTCATTTATAGACCCCTCAAAAAAGTAAATTATAATATCCATTCTAAATCAACTTTGCATATCTTTCCTCTGATAGCTCTTTCCTGTGGATGTACATTAGAAGGACCCAATCAGTTTATAAGAACAAGCCCTGTTCTTTGGGGTAATGAGACAGGATCTTACAGAATTAGACAAATTAATATAACCTATCAGAGAATGGCAAAAAAGCCTTCCCCATAGTTCTTTCATCCATAGGTCAGCTCGCTAAGGGAGACTACTCTCATCACCTGATCTGTGTGGATTTACCACTGACCTGTGAGTTTACTCTGGACTTTTTCAAATTTTCTAATAAATAACTACTTTATGGAGCCAGAAGAAAGAGCTGGACCATAAATAACAGGGTGGTAGCAAGAAACTTTCAACAAGCAAGTATATTTTTCAACCCACTTCTCACTCTCTGTTCTGAGGACAGGAGAGCATAGAAGAGTCATTTTCATGATCCTAAAATCTAAAAAAAAAAAAAAAAAAAAAAAAAAAAAAAGGATGATATTGTGGGGAAGCCCTGACAATTGCTGAGATTTTTCACTTGAAATTTTCTCATTCATCCCTGGTTTGATTCTTTATGGTTTATCTTTGTTTTTGTGGGTTGTTTTTTTTTTTTTCTACTATCCTCTATACATAAACTTGGAGCAATGCCTTAGTAGGCTGCTTACTTACGAATGGAAAAAGTACATGTTGAAATGTTTCCCCATCCAGGGGCGCCTGGGTGGTTCAGTTGGTTAAGCATCTACCTTCAGCTCAGGTCATGACCCCAAGGTCTGGGGATCAGCCCCACAGAGGCAGGCTCCCTGCTCAGCAGGGAGTCTGCCTGTCCCTCTTCCTCTCCCCCTCCCTCTGCTCATGCTCTCTTTCTCAAAAAAAAAAAAAAAAAAAAAAAAAAAAAAAAAAATTCCCCATCCAGTCTGTTGTCCTCACAGCACAAAGTGATATATGGAAGTCACTATATACACAGTACTTTTTAAACAAGACTCCATTAGTGCTTCACAAATGCTTTGTAAGAAAAACTAGAACAAAGGACCGAATCCTCAGAAATAGATGTCTTTGGTCCCTTGGAACTAGTTAGTTCCATATAAACATAAAACCGCGTAAGTTCTCCCTGTCAGCATGGTATAATGGACAAAACAGTGGTTCTAGACTTACGGAGGTAAGAATGCCATTATCAGATTTGCCATGTATGAGCTGAAGACCTGCCAAAAACATTTTATGTTCCGTGTTAGCTTTTCAAAGAGGGAAATCTTTCAATCTTTTCCACATCTTTGAAGCTTCCAAACACCAAAAAAAAACCAAACCAACAAACAAAAAATAACAAACCCTTCCCTCTTAGCAAAGACCCTGCCTCAAACTTCTTGGAGTAAAGAGACTTCTCTCTGCTTCCTGCCCAACCCCCTACCTATTAACTCACTAAAATAGGTACTTCCCCTGCTTCCTGCTTCCAGCTTCCCTGCCCCAATGAAAGAAGCTGTGACCTTTCTCCTGCAGATGGTAAGCCTGCAACCTAGGCCCTGGAGCCAATTTCTGTCCACTTCACGTGAGAACTTCCTCCATCAACTACCCCCCTTTTATGCATCTTCAATACTTTCTCTCAAGTATTTTCCCATCAGAAAAGTAAATATCATCCAGTCTCTCCCCTCATTATTAAAACGCATCACACACCCCCCATCTATTTCTTTTCTCCATTTCACAATTATCGTTCTCAGAAGGGATGTCCATACCTTGAACCATACTCCTCAGTTCATTACAAACAGGTTTGACTCCCCATCACTCCTCTGACAGTGTATCACCCAAAGCCATTAGCCAAAAATGAACAGACACAGTATTAGATACCATTAATTTTGTCTTTTCCTTATCTATTCGTCTTCCATGAGGACACTTCTTCTGGTTCCTACATACCTCTCTGGGACTCCTCTTCAGCTCTCTTCAGGGAAACCACTTCTTCTGTCTGTACCTGAGGTATCGTGGTCCCCTGCAATGCCATTCACAGTCCTCCGCTCTTCTTCTCCCACTTCCTCATAGATTTCTCCTGCTCTCCTCCCTTCAATTATACTTCAAATACGTCAATGACAATCAAATCTTTGTGGCTTAGTCTAGGCTGCTCCCCCGAGTACCGAAATTTACTATGTCCAACTGCCCACCGAAATCTTCATCTGAATGTTGACACATATTTTATCCTCAATTTATCTAAATAGAACTTTTCTTCCCACCTCACTTCCTCAGCCAGCTGTTTTCAGTTGAAGCACAGTCATCTACACCAAGGTCTATACCAGTCCTCAAAGAATCATTTTACCCCACCTTCTACTCACAGATCAGATCAATCTGTAAGTTACAGTGAAACTATTTCCTTGTATCTTGTAAATCTGCCTACTTCTTTCGACTTGCATTATCTCTTTAAGACCTTGGTTGGATTACCATAACTTCCTATCTCCTGATTTTTGCTTGTTTCTAAACCAGGGTTCAGCAAAGAACAGCCTACTGGCCAAATCGGATGCCCTGCCTGGTTTTGTAAATGAAGTTTATTAGAATACAGCCATATTCAATCATTTGCACATGAATGTACTATCTATTGCTGCTTTGGGATGATGCTAACATACAAGAGAGATACCATGACCCACAAAGCTGAAATTATTCACTATGTGGTCCTTTATAGAAAAGCTTTACCATACCCTCCACTAAACCAGTCTCTGCCCTTACCAAAACAGAAATAAACCATTCCTCTACCCAAGGGCCCCAAATGGCTCCGCAATTCTTACAAGGCAAAATTCAACTTTCTTAGCACATCAATTGAGGCAATTCAAAAATCAGACTTGCTGTTCCTGCCTCTTCTCTCACCATCTCCAACAAACCCCATTCTCTAACATCACAGAATATGTTGTGCTCACAATATGCCTCGGAGACTTGTACACGGGAGCCTTCTCCCTTGAAGTCGTGGCTAATCCCCCTGGACTACACTTAGACCAATCTAAGTCTAGATTTACCTGGCCAGCTCTTACCTTCTCTTTGGGATTCAAATCAGATACTGCTTCCTTAAGGAAACCCTCCCTAATTTCCACATTTTAGTCAGGTGTGTCTCTTTCTTGCTCCCATAATTCCCTGGGCTTCCTTCTCGATCTCACTCTACAATAACTGCCTCTTTACTTCTTTGTCTTTGTCCTTTAACTACAAAATTATCGTAGACAGGAACCATAACTTGTTCACCACTGCATCTGTAAAAACTATGAGAATGTCTGACAGGTCGACTGTGCTTAAGAAATATTTGCTAACTGAATAAATGAATGGATGGTAATTATCACCTCTGAACTTTTTCTCAACTGTGCCGTGAAATGAAGATAATAAAATCTAACCTATAGGTTATTTGGTGGTTATGTATCATTTATACACCCTTAGAATATGCCTATTAACCTACCATTATTTAACACTCAGTTAATGTAAGTATACTACCCATACCTCCCATAAATGGACCAGATTTCTATTCACCTAGCTTGAAAGAACAAAAATATAAGGATATACAGTCTCTGCATTCAAGAAACTTACAAACTGATAGGTAGCAGGAAAAGAAGTCACCACAAGTCAAAGTGCAGAAAGACAGACACTCTGAGATGTCCAAATAAAAGGACTATATTGCCAGATGGTTTAATTTCAATACTAAGTTATAACCGGTTCATCATGTTTTTGGGGTTTTTTTAAAGATTTTATTTTTTTTTGAGAGAGAGAGCATGAGAGAGAGAGAGAGAGAGAGAGAGAGAGAGAGAACAAGCAGAGGGGAGGGGCAGAGGCAGAGGGAGAAACAGACTCCCCGCTGAGCAGGGAGCCCAGTGCGGGGCTTGATCCCAGGACACTGGGATCATGACCAGAGCCAAAGGCAGACACTTAGCCAATGAGCCACCCAGGTGCCTTTGTCATATTTTAGAATGTGTTGGACTGATACTGAAATGCAACCTTGTAGAGTTAGAGCAACAAAAATAACAAACATCAATAGCGAAGTTAATTTAGAAATAAAAATAAGTACAAGAAATTTGTCAGAAACTTTCCACCAATGTCTTATCTGAAATTATAGAAAACAAAATATATATCGGACTTAAACTGTGCCTTTCCAAAGGACACGAACAGTGGGTTCACCAAAAAAGAAATACCAGTGACTTATAAGTAAAAAAAATTTCAAGCATATGAGTGGAGATTCTGGACTCAGATAAAACCAAGATGGAGTCTGTCTTACTAATTTGGGCAATAGCTGAACTTCAATTTCATCATCTGTAGAAACGAGATAACAACACTATATTAGGATGCTTGCAGCCTCAAGAAACAGAAACACTAATTCAAAGTAGATTAAACAATAAGAGACAGGACATTATACTCAGCTATAGCTAAAAGAAAAAAAAAGAAGAAGAAATAGCCTCTTCTTGGGTTTCTTTGCTTATGGTCATGGATTCATCTCCAGAAATACCCAGCCAACTCTCCACATCTCCTTGTCCAGAACTGAGTAACTGATTGGCTGAATGAACCACTACCTGTTGAAATGGAATCACTCCTGTATCAATTAGGCCCATCCGGAAAGTTAGAGGTGGGATAGGTTACAAAGGAAAAGAATAGATTATTGGAGGGGGAGGGGGAGTGAACTTCTGTTAAGAAGTGGGGAAGCAAGAGGAAGACTTTCTAAATGACCATCTGTATCTACCATGAATGTTAACCTCATGATTTGATACAAAGATTAAATAAAAAGATGCATTTCAAGGGTTTTGCATAAGGGTTGGTATATGAATATGATAAATCCTCAATAAATATAGCTACTTAAAATATCTCATTATTCAAAGTCTGGGGCTCTGTATTAATCATAAATTAGATTTTCCTCATGCCTCTTATGTCTTAGCAAACAAACAAATGTTAGCTACATTTACTAATAGCAATAGTACACATGCATAGAGAAAGTATGAAAGTATATACACCAAAATATTAAAAGTAGAAATCTCTAAGAGGTTGGATCATAAATGGCTTAAATACATAATTTCATTTTTGCTTATATTGATTTTAAGCATTCTATAGTAAAAGTATGTTATGTGTGGAATAAAAAAAGTGCTTTGAACATTTTCTCTTTCTCCTTCATAGATTATAAAGTTGTATGTGTTACCACCTGGTCAGTATAATTTATCGAAATGTTAATTTATGTTTGTCTCCCCATGTTTCTCATTTTTTATGTTTTATGCAGATAGGCACTTAGTATTTCCTTGATTTGGGGATTTTTTTCAATATAAAGGAGAAGTTACTTGAAGATAAAAGTTACTCCTATCTTTTGCAAAATATAAAATTAGATTCAAGACTGTTTATCTTCTGGATAAACCTCTGGGAAGAGTGGAGAGAAATAAGAATATCTTTGGGGAATACTAGAAAAATGAATTTTATTCTCTCAGTTTGTCAAAAAAGACAAAAATCTAGAGGTCCCAAGACACAGAGATGCTCTATGGTAGCTTCTGGGAAGTGGCCAAGAAATGGCTTCATTACCCACTAGGGAAGGAGGATTTTAGACATAAGCTCTTAGTGTCAACATAAAGATCTATGCCTTCAGCGGAATACAGGAGCAGTGTGCCCTGAAGCCACAGGGCATCATGCCATCAGGCCCAAGGGTGCAGTGGCATCTCAATGTAGGCCAGGGTGGTGCTATAACTGATGACTGAAGGGTTTGCTGATGTTCTAGCACTGAGTCAGACATTAAAATATTAACCAAATCTCTGTGGAGGAAGTGCTAATGCCAAAAATGTCTGGCATTGAACTTTACCTTGAGAGCTCAGGGTCACATATAAGTTGATTTAAATAAAATAATAAAGTCATCTCTTATTTATCTGATTTTGGGAACTAAAAGGAATTACTTTTATTGAAAATAAAAGTTCATGGTTATAGTGCTATAGAGGTAGGATTAAAACTGAGAGATGATTTGCTTTAAGGATAAAGATTCTGATTCAGGCGAAGGCAATGTTTTATTCAGGCACACACAGTTTATTAGTGGCACAGCTAGGGCTGGAGTTCAGGTATCCTGATTCCTTTCCAGTATTCTTTGCATTACATCCATAAAGCCTCATGTTTTGCAAAGATAAGTTAGAAGAGTAAATGTGTTTTTTGCAGAAGGATTACTCACTACTCAAAATGCTCAAAGTAGATCTATAATTGCCCTATGCTTTTGATGACAGAAGCAATTTCTCACTGCATTACATAACTAATGTGGATTTGGAGACATCAGAAGATCTCATCACAAAGATGTCATAGGAGGGAAAGGGTATCACTGAAACCTTTTCATTCCGTCGCCAGGTCATTTTCCTCACCCAGCATCAAATGACCTCTTCGGAGATGTGGTGTGCTCACAGGCAGAGACCACAGGAGCCAGACACCTTCACCTTCTATTCTGGGAGGTGACACACAGAAACCCTCAGTGGCCTTGGTCAATCCCTTCATTTTCCTGCCTTGTGCATCTTGAACCCTGAAGTTATACTGGCTGTGTAAGGGTGATGGAGTGGAGAGAGGCATTAAAACCACTCGAGAAAGATGACACACAATCTCCGTTTTGTCCTTTAGATAAATACATTCCTCAGTGTTTGAATTAGAAATATCAGAAAGGGATATTTGCCCCATTTTCTGATTTGGGGATAATCAATTTATATGCACAACAGGGATCAAACACTCTGGTATTGAAAGGTTTTGTACGCCACAACAACCGTTCAGGTGTATCTCACTTTCTGCCAGACCATGTCTGAAGCATACATCGATTCTAGGCAATCTGTTTGTGGAAAATAGTGCAAACTTATTTCTGCTGTTCCAGGGAAACAGAGATAAGAGGAAGAGTTTCAAGTTATTAGACAGAATTCTCTTTCATGTAAAGAAGAGATGTTTAATACTGATATCAACATTTATGCTTCCCCAACCACTTGTCCCCTAAGTCTTACTTGGAACATGCTGTATAATGCAGCAATTTTTTTAGAAAATCACAATTATTCACGAAAATACAAAGGGCTCTAAAATGTTGTGTATAATAAAGAAATGTGTATTAATTTGTGGAACCCAGAACTTTGCAAACATCCTTGACCACCGAACACATTTTTTCCTCGAGCATGAATTAACCATATCCATCCACTGGCCCTCTGAAAATACAATTCTGGATTGAAAAGTACTTTCTCAAAAAGAGAGGAGTTTTTATCACTAGAATTTTAAGTATGATTATAAGACCAACTGCCAGGAAGTTTCTGAGGATTTCTGCAGTGGACAGGATAATGGACTAAAAGACTTCAAAGAGCCCTTTCAATTCCCAAGATTCAATGATTCTATTCCGCTCTAAATCAGTAACATTATTTAGTATCTTTTGTGGCTACTGTTAGACACAAAGAGTAGCATCTCTTGTGTCTACGATTAGACACAAATGCCACAATTTGTCACAGAAAAGCCCTTTAGATTCCTTATCTCATTACATCTGTGTAATAACCCTGCAAGGAAGATATTCTAACCCCCAATTTATAGATGAAAAAGAAACTAAGCGCCAAAGAGCTTTAATGAATTGCCCAAGCAGCATAGTAAGGACTGGAACCAAGGTCCAAGCATTTTCTGCTTCTGATTTTCCTAAAATCACCCTAGTCTCAATGGAGACCGTGTAGGGTTGGACCTGGAACACGGGTGATTCGAAGGTATGAAATGCTTTGTTTCGTCATCAGTAATAGTATAGAAATAATGACTGCTGCTTCTTTGGGATCCTAGCATCAACTACCTTTTACTTCCACTTCTTTCTCATCTCCGAATATTAGCAAAGAGCAGACAGTTACTTATTTCTGATTCATGGCCTTTGTCCTTGCTGTTACCTGCTTCTGGAATGTTTTTCACGGGGCTGGCTCCTGCTCATCCATCAAGTCAACTCTCATGATGTCACCTCAGGCCGTCTTCTCCTGCTCCCCTGTGGTGCTGCTCCTGGGCCCCTTGCAACTGGATGCAACCATCGGCCCAGTGCTGCTCCTGGGCCCCTTGCAACTGGATGCAACCATCGGCCCAGTGCTTGCCAATCGCTTGTGCACACAAAGTGGTACGTGTCGCCTCCTGATTCGAGCATCTAACTGCAAGACACACATACACATGCGCGTGTGTGCACACCCGAAAGCTTTCTCATGCTTCTCATGACAACCAGTGATGTCTGAGACAATGGCAAGTGCTGCAGCCTGCACCCCTGAAAGACTAGAAGCGGCAGAGCCCCCTGCTGACCCATAGGCGGCATGCAACAGGAAGCTGCTTTTAGGTCTGGGTTTTGGATCTGCATTCCCTAACCCAATGTTGCTCAAAGTTTACCTGCATAAAAATCACCTGGAGCACCCTTCCCCAGAGATAATTACTCAATAGATCTTGTATCTTTAGGTCAAATTTCTAGTAAATCTTTGGAAATTTGGATTTCTAAGAAGTTTCTAGATCATGCTGATGCTCCCAGACCACACTGCGAGCAGCACTGACCCTGCCACTCCTGACTCTGATGGATCCTCTGATCTGCTCTCCAGTCAGGTGCTACCTGAGCACCACTTTCATTTGCTCCATATGACTTAACACAACTACTGCCATTATTTGTTTGCATACTCACCGTCTATCTCCTCCGTTATAGCATAAACTCCATGTATTTTGAGACTTTTTTATTACAGCACCCCCAAAATGCTGAATGAGAGCTAGAATCACAAAGTGAATAAAGGAATGAATGAATCATCAAGAAGTGTGTTCTGAATGTCTGCTATGGGTCTTAATTTCTGTCCAGGCCCTAATCTCTTAAATATCTTCTTTGAATAATGAGACACTGAGAGGAACAAACAGATAAACAGACCTAGCTAAAGGAGACCTCAGCTCCACCCAGCAACCCCCTTTGTGGGTGCAGAGCCAGCTGATGTGGCCAACAGTCAAGGTGGCTGAAACACTAAGTGTAAAATGTCTTTCTCTCTGTCCTGCCTCCAGAGCTTTGAGGGCAAGCGGAGACATGGGAGCCAGGTCTGCAGGACAAAGTTGGATTTTTCTTTTCCTATTTTGCTTCCTCCCATCTCCATGAGAGAGACAAGCCTTTGAAGACACAATGCCTAGACTCAGCATGAAAGTGTTTCTCAGTGAACCATGTCCCTGGCAGCCCAATCTGTATTTAAATTACATGAAAAATTCATGAGTTTCGTAGAAACAACTTCAACCCATTATCATCACATACTCCTTTGTCTGGGAAATAGATCCCTACTGGGCACTGGGGAAGATGGTAGAGAAGAGGCCAGTGTTAGGAAGAATAGCCAGCACATGGCCAGGCCATCAGTCACTACCACTTATGGTCCACCTAGTTCACAAATGGGATTTCTAGTGACGTCTGGGGGAGACAGAAAAAACACAGAAGAGCCAACAGCATCCTCAATGCATCTGCAGGTCTCTCCATCATTTCTTAGAATGGGGGGAAAATAATTTGCATGTCTACTACATATAAAAACAATTTGGAAAAATTAGAATTGATTTAAAGATACTTAAAATGAGACTCAGATTTACATACAAAAATATGTTTGGACTTGGCTTTACATTCCCCTTTCACGCCCCCCTCCCCCCAAAGAAAAACCCCTAAGAAGCAACAGTGATAGAAGGAACAGGACGGGCCATGAGTTAGTAAATGTTGAAGTGAAGTGGATACCTGAGGGTTAATTATAAAATTCTCTCTACACTTGTGTATGCTTGAGCATTTTCAGAACAAAAAGTTTTTTTTAAAAAATGAGATTTTTCATCCAGTGGATCATACAGGAAAAAAAAAAAAAATCCCAGTGCAACTTGCTAGGTAGGAAAACAAGCAGATACTACGTGGCAAAAGCAGCCTCCTGTGGTTCCTGGGATGGAGGCACCCGGGTACACTTTAACATCGTTTACACTGTCTATGAGAACACAGTGCAATGGAGCAAAGTATACTCTCAACAATTGTCAGTGTGGGAAGAAATGCATTTGTAAAGATTTATTGTCACTGTTGTTTTTTAATGCTTGATGTTTTGGAGTTATTCTTCGAGTAAAATAAAAGGTGTTTCCTGTGCTGGAGGTATTTTACATGCTTCTCTTGTTAAGCAAGACTTTCTTTTTTTCTCTTCTGCAACAAGTTTGGTGGGGAAATTTTGCACTTGAACCTGGGAGACATGCATGGAAAGTGTGTTGCCCCTGAATTCTCACTTAAAAAAATTAATAAACATTATTTCAAAAATGTAGTATCACTGCAACTTATACTAGAACTAACTTAAACCTACGTGATGATTTTATATTTTTAATAAAAAAATGTTTCCAAAAAAAAAAGCAGTTCTGAGAAAAAACATAAAGATATTGCAAATCTTCATTATACTAAATGCTTGTTCAATTCATGCCCCCCAATTGTCCAGCCTATGCCCCTGGTGGAAACGAGAGGGTTGCCAGTAAAGAAAGCCAGAATGGGAAAGAAAGATGCTGTTCTTGGGAGCCAGTCAGACCCAGGCTGGAATTCTAGCTCTATCTGTTCCTAGCTGTGTGACCTTGAATGGCTTACTTTACCTCCCTAAATCTCATCTGTAAAACAGGGAATGATATTACCTCTTCATATCATTGAATCACAGTAAAGTATCGATCAGAGCAGAATCTATGGTTTGGGAGGAAAGGAGATTATTCATGAGAAATTTCGCAGGGCAGCGTGTCCTTGGGCGTAGGGATGGTAGGGGGGAGGAGGCAGGGAAGAAGACAAAATAAAGAGAGAAAACAGGAAAGCATAGGGATAGTTTGCATTCTTTTATATCCAGAGGGAGATTAACCAAGAGCAAAGACAGATGAGACCCACTCAAGCTCATGTTCTTGGTTTAATCTGTACTGAGCATATTCCAATACCCAGGTGCCCTGGCAAGATGCCTCTGATGTCTGATAACTGCATTATAATGAGGCACCACATGAAATAAAATAAGCCATAATTAGGGGTGGCATCAGAGTCTACTTAGCTCCACCTGGGAAAGAACCTGGGGAGAAGTCTGTGAATTTTGTAAAAGGGAAGAAAATGAGGCATCTAGAAAGAGGTTAACCCGAGTCTATGCATCCAGGAGAGAGCTTTATACACCATTTACCCGTAACTACTTCGACTGACAGTGTTTAGTCAGCACTGGGTAATAAATTTGTGTTCTAGTGTCAAGTCTGTGCCATGATCATTGCTTAGAAGGAAATGCCAAAAACAAGCAACCCAGAGCTGGGGAAAAAAGGATTCACCTTCTCCTGTGGCTCTGTGAAGGATTCAGAACAAGGCAGAGAGGTGGGTGAAGACAGGGATAGAACAGGGAGCCCACAGTTGCAGGGCTGTAGTGAAAATTAAATTCTAGGATAATGTACGTGAGGTATCTAAAATGTAGTAGGCCTTCAGCAAATACCTCCTACAACTATCTCCATCATGGTCGTCGTCGTTGGGGTTGTGACTGGTACTGTTACTACCCCCTCAATCCAGGTTGGCTTCGTCCTGCTTAGAGACTAGACTCTTGCCTTCGACTTTAATGCCAATCTCAGCACCCCCTCACAGGCTACAAAAGTAATCCATATGCGCCCAGAGCATTCAGGAACAACAGAGAATTACCAAAGACATGGCAAATGAATCACACTGCTGAGAATGAAGTCTAGAAAATTCCATTCGGACACACCAGAAATCAGATTAGGTTCCTCCTGGCCATTCAGCCATCTTTTCCTCAACCTTTCACTGAGCCTGGTCCGGCCTCACCAATTGTCTTCCCATTCCCCGGGCCCCTTTGGTATTTTCCTGCCCTTCCATGCTCTGAGAAACCTCAACTGCTTCCTCCCTCTGCTATGCAGAGCAAGTTCTCATCCGCTTAACCTTTTGACCTCTAAGTTATATATCTCATCCAGCAGCAGAGAAAGGGTCTTCAGCTGTAACAGACCCTCTCCAAAGAAATTTAAAACAGTGCATATAGTGGCATCACAACCACGATCATCAATCCCACTTGGCTCACTCAATCTCACAGTGATTCTTTGTCTCTTTTGTCCTCTCCTCAAAACTACTTATTAGCAAAATTGTGCCTCCCAATCCAATTGCAAGCACAGCTCTAGGCCTGTTAGGGCATTTTCATGCTGTCTGGGTCAGTGTTCAACTGTCAATCCTGTTGATCAACTTCCCCTCCGTCAATGCCCAGGATGTCAATTATTTCATCTGGAAGTTCCATCTGTGCTCAGTTGCTATGAGAGGAGAAAAGACAAGGCAAGAAAATTTGGTGAAGGAATTAAGATTCCGCCAAACTTAAAACCAGACACCAAGCAAACACCTATCATATTTTCGGTTTCTCAATGATGACACGTCCAAGGTGGGCTGCAACTAAATCGTGGTACGCCAACAGCTCGTGCACGCTAGTGCACGCGCGCACTTGAAAGTGCAAAACAGAAAAGCAATCTTGAGAGCCAAAGCTGCCCTCACAGTCTGAAAGGCTTAGAAGGGCTGGCTCATTGGAATAAATACACAGCAGCCTGTAATATAGTCTTTTCCAATCTATGCTAACTCCGCATTTATTAATTGAGATTCTTCAAACACAATATTCTCTCTCATCGAGTTCCTGTGTCTTCTTCCCCTTCCCACAAAAGAAGATTTAATTCTAAACACAAGAAGAAGAAAAGGAAAAATGAGAGCAGACATAACCCAGTCAAAAAACTTGGATTTACGGAGTTCAACCTTGAAAATATTTTTTTTTTTTTTAAACATCAAGCATGTGAATTAAAGCTCCCACCAGGCAGCTGTAATTTATACAGCAAGCACTTGGCAGGTAATCTGAGCACACTGTGATACGGGTAACAAGGGGATCGTCTTTGCAGAAAACCAGACCCTCTTTGTGACAGGCCAGGGGGTGAGTAAGAAGCACACTCACTTTGCAGCTATAATAGGGTGTTTCCTACTTAATGGACCTTTGAGACTAAAAAGAACAAGAAAATACCTAAGAAGGGAAGGTAGTTCCCAACCAGAGTGTAAGCAGGAGCCCACGAAAAGCAAAGGCAATGAAGCAAAGGGAGGTGGCCCGACACAGTGATTCCCTTCATGGTTGCAAAATTACAGGCAAACCAAGTACAAGAGAATGAAAATACAATCCATTCAGTACATATCATCAGCTGTATATCAATACAATAGAAGGCTCTTGATATTCTTCAAGCTGATTATTTCGCTCATTTAGATATTTTTTCATTTAGATATTTTTCAAACAATTCATTATTTTTAGAGACAGACTAAATCTGTTATCTCCAGAATAATATTTTTGATTTCTTGTTTGTTTCCAGACAATATGGCTTCATACTTCAGTCTCTGAAGACTTAACACTGTATTTCACAGCTAGTCTGAGTCAAACAACACTGTCCTAAAAAAAATCTACTGCACACCTGAGGTCAGGGGAAAAGGTGAAGATATGCCATATTTGCTTATGACAGACCACAGAATAAGGTCTCTCTCTCACCTTTCTCCTTAACATGTAAAGACAGGCATCCCATACAGGAGTGGTGGGGCATCCCTGAAATTAGAGAGGGGACCCAAATGCTACCAACTGATTTCATGCAGAATAATAACAATAAGCAGCATTCCCTGAACCTATGTTCTGATTCTATGATTAACTGGCTTGATAATGAATTCTTCGTGGAGTGGCGTTCATCCTATTTGTAAACATGATCTCCAAGAGAATGAAATTATTCACTCTTGTTCTGTTCTGATCAATTGTTCTCTCACTGAAGAGGAGCTCTTTGGAACAGGGTCACATTATTCTCTACCTTGGGTTTGTGCTTTTCTATTCTCTTCTGCTTGATGCTTCTCTCTGAGGAAGAGCCAGCTGAAATTTCTAAAGAATCAACAGGCAAGAATCACCCACGAAGATGAGGAAAGAGCACTAAACCAGGCATCAAAGCCCTGGATTCTGGGCTATGTTCTGACATTGACTCAACTGCATTATTGCAACGTGCAATTTGCATCACGGAAGGGGCGAAGGCTCTCCGCCATTAAAAAAAATAACAGCAACCACAATAACAGGGAAGTTATTATCACAAATCCGATGTCATAAACCGGCAGCCCCTGTACTCTTCCTGCTCTGTTGCATTTGGCCAACAAATATGCTAATTTCTTTAATCAGGAGATTTCAGGTAACAATGCAGATTTACAGATTCTCTTGAAAATTTGTCAGATCTTATGAAATAAACCTACATTTATGCTTGTTGAGAATTGTTGCTTGTCAAGAGAGCATGGGCTCTCCAATTTGCCGCGTCCTCATCACTCACAGTGATTCATATACACTTATCCCAAGTCACTTCCCTCCGGTAGGTTACCTGACTGGAAGGTGAATTAAGGCATTTGCGTTTGCTGCCTCTAGTCAAGAAGAGGCAAAGGCAGGTAAGATGGGATTGCAAGGTAACAAAGAGCACGGAGAAGCCACAGCCACACATCACAAATAGAGGCTTGAATGTGCAGGCACATTTACAAACGGATCACAGCCTCCTATTAGTTAGGCAGTCTCCCCCTTCACTGCTGGATATACAATAGATAAATAAATAGCAAGAATACATGTGATATATATTTAGATTGCACATTAGACTTTAAAATCGGTGCCTAACTGAATGCATCAGACCGTGTTTTCTGTTTATGTCTCCACAATGCCATGGAAACACAGTGCGGCATTCTAATGGGTCTCTCCTGGCAATAAATAAAGTCTTTGTCTATTCATGTTTCGATTTCTTTTTTTTATGTAATTTACAATTTCAAAAAAGAAAACAGATAGGTGCATTTTTTTCCTCCCTGCCCCTTCCCCGTTTCCTCTCTGGCAAAGTACATCTGCAAGAAATGCAAAATGCACCTTCTAGTGGTTACTGAAATCCAAACCAGCTCCATCAGCACTCAGAGGGCAGGATTCTCCCAGCCAGACTCCTCTCTTTCGCCTTTTACGAAATGCCATGATAATTAAACTCGGTAATGAGGTTCTTCAAGCATTTCAGTCTAACCCAAAGAGCACTTAATGTAGTTGTTTAAGGTTGAAAGCTGATCTAAAACAGACATAAAATCTGGTGGGTTTTGCTCCCCTCCTTCAGTCTAAAAGCCAATAGCCAGTCCATTTTTACAGAGATAGCAACAACAGTCACAGCCCTTAAATGGCTCTGTGATACCAGCGACACGCTCTCGCCTCCCCGGCTCCACAGCATGCAGGAGCAGACAGGCTGCTCACCACACAGTCGCTGTAATGTGCAGGGGCAAGGTGAAACCCAACACTCAAAGTGCTGGGGGTACAGTGTCTCACAGGGCAGCTCTCTCCTGTCTGGCACCTGCTGTCCCCTGCTGCACAGTAACTCAAAACTTCAAAAGACTGATTATTATCTATGTGGAGGAGTGGGCAGATTTAACCAGGTTGTGCAAACCCAAAGTCTCCTGAACCCAAGTTCAGTGGCCTCAGTCAAAGCGGGAAGGAGAGGTGGGCAAGTCAGGTACTGCTCTGGTGAGCCGGCACGGCGAGTACCTGCAGGGACCTTTGCTAACTGACCTGCCAGCCTCCCATCACAGGCCCTGGCAATCCAGCCGCGTCCCAACCACAGACTGCGTGCGGTCAACCTCAGGGCCAGAATCTAGCCGACAACATCTATTTTTATTAGTCATGAAAAGCGGTGTGTGGACCAGATTTCAAAGCATTCAGACAAGAGATCTCTCCCAGCATCTGCCCAAGGAGAGACATTTTTTCCATCAGTAATTGTCAAGTGCTGGACCTGTAGTGAGAAAACAAAGTGTCCACCGAAATGCTTTCCTTAGATAATAATCCAATGTTATGTCCTTGATTTTCCTAAAGTGGTATGTAATAATCTATACATCTCAGCTACATTTCCACAGCTTCTGTAAAATAATAGTATTAAAATATAACATCGTTAGGTACTTACTCTGTACTTCTGAGATAGTTGCTATTATTATCCCCCTGTCACCACTGAAGCAAAGTTTAAAGAGGTAAATAACATGTTCAAGGTCAGAACGCTAACAAGTAGAGGAGCTTGTTATCACCTTGGATGAAAACCAGGTCATCTGACTGCAGAGCCATATTTCTCTCACCCACATCTTGCGAGCACTTACGCTGAGCCCCACACAGTGCTGAAATATTGTCTTCAAATGGTCTCAACTTTTGAATTTCTGTGACCCATTTCATCCCGAAATGAAAACGCCATTAAGATGCATTTTTTCCTTTCAATCTGGGATGCCAGGAAGAGTCAAAACAGTGCCCAGTTTTATTTATCGGTACTTCTTCCTTTGGGGACAATTTTTGGTCATTTTCTTATATTTGTTGTTTAGAACACTTCTGTGCTCTGCTCCCGTCAGATGACTGCTCCTCTTTTAAGCCCTGTTTTTGGTTTACATTGTGTTTATCTTAGAAGCTACTCCAAATCTTTTACAAATAGGCAACGTATAAATACAGGTGTTTCTGCTTTATTGTCATAAACGGGTCCTGGAGAAAGCTCACATTCGACAGAATCATGCACTGAAAATAATAAGGTTTAGCAGGGAAATGGGAGTGGGGCAGATGGCTCAAAAGCTGTGACGCATTATAACAAGTGCCCCATCCCAAACAATAGCGATATTAACACAGTTCTAACCCAGTTAACTGTCCTCAGGAACCCTGGGGCATGTGCACTTAGAATCTCATTCTCCCTTTATACTCTGGCCTTCTCTTCTCTCTTTTGAGACGCCAGCCCTAGGGAACACTATATTCTAGGAGAGACCAATTTCACCAAGATATGATCCAAGGGTAACCATCTTCATAAATCCTTTTAATTTTTTTTTTTTTTTTGAGGGTGGTGACACAGGGAGGATTGTTTATGGCTTTGCCATCTGCACTTAGAGCCTCCCCAGGTAGCTTCACATGGGAAAATGTAACGGGTTCTGGATGACACAAAATCAGCCACTTTCACACTAAAGGAAGGTGTGCCTATTTTTTTAGTTTTTTTTTTTTTTTTTTTTTTCCCTGAACTTCTTCACACATTCCTAAAGCTTTCCCTTTGGTTGTGAAAAGACCCTTTTTCCTTTTATTGTGAAAATGTCAAAATATTAGCATGCTGGGAAACATCCCATGTGCGGTATCTAGACTTTTAAGTCATTCCAATTATCGGGGACATACCCACGTTTAGCGGGACACGAACCTGCTATGCTTTTGAAGTTCTTCTTTGAGAAAAAGAATGCAAAATACAAATGTAAACTTTGGTTGAAAAGTGACCATTTAGAATGCCAGGCAAATAAATTACAATGGACAAATTTTGAAATACTGATAATTGTCAAGAACTTCAGAAGATTCAGAAAAATTATGTATTTTTATTAATTAACTGGCCTGCCTCTATAATACTTTGCTATTTTCATTTGTATCTGCTTTCTCTTTGTATGACAATAAAATTGTAAAATTGGGGGAAACTATCAAGTGCCCTTCATATATGATTTGTAGGAATGCCAGGCCCTTCAAGATTCCCTGTGCAGTGGCTGATCTTAAAAATTCCTGGACTTTTCAATAGCCGTTAACAAATTAACTGTCTTTGCTCTGGTGGCTTATTATGAGTTTTACATTATCTTTGTCAATGACAATTGTTTTGTGTCCCATCCGCAGGAAATGTAAATAATTCTCCAATGTGTTCATATTATCCCCTCCTTTCATTAGCTGGATTATCAAACAACCCAAGAGCCTACTCATTAATTCTTTTAAAAATGTATCTCTAGCTCTCACTGAATTGCTGTTAATAGTATCTTCTGGATATCATCCACCAGGCCCCGAATCTCACTGGTTGCTCATTACAAAAGCATCAACTCACGGACCTCAGCTATTGAATACTTTGCAGAGAAATCTTACAGGAGAAGGGGAGGTGGAGAGAAAGAGAGGGAACACTTAATTTATGGAGGTTAAATTACCTTATCCAAGTAAATTTTGCAAAGACACACCATCATGTGAATACAATGCTTTTTTAGCTTTAGGGTAAATCTGCCTCTCCTGAAATAATCTGCATTAAAGAAACCCAAGGTCCAGCAGAACAGACCATATCAAATAAATGAATTACCAATAAATAAATAAATGGCATATTGCCACAGTCGTGCCCTTTGCTAATACTAAAATTAGACATTCAAAAGTACTGTTCATACCAACTGCTCTACTAGTCAGCTCATTAACAAGAACAATATAAAAGGAATTTTGATTGATGAGTCAAGCAGGCTGACAGGATTAGCTTGGCATTTTTGGTTCTTCTTCTCTTTTTCTTTTAATTGTATTAGCCCCTTAACTGACTTGCTACAACTTCTGTTGGCTTAATAATCTAAATTAGAACAGGGAAGGGGCGCCTGGGTGGCACAGCGGTTAAGAGTCTGCCTTCGGCTCAGGGCGTGATCCCGGCGTTATGGGATCGAGCCCCACATCAGGCTCCTCCGCTAGGAGCCTGCTTCTTCCTCTCCCGCTCCTCCTGCTTGTGTTCCCTCTCTCACTGGCTGTCTCTATCTCTGTCAAATAAATAAAATCTTTAAAAAATAAAAAATAAAAAATAAATTAGAACAGGGAAGAACTACAACTAAAGCCTGAGTAGAGAGCTATGTTGGTAGTAGAGTCAGCCACACTTTGGAAAACGCCTTCTTTTTTTGATCCTGTCTGGACTGAATTTGCTGCTTTATTCTTTATTTATTTATTTATTTATTTATTTTTAGAATTAATAACCAGTAGACATGTCAAAATGTTAAAGCAATTTGGAAAAGGCCAAAAAGTCAAAGTATTTATATTTAAGCACTGATTATTTTATCAGAGAAAATCACCAATATAATATTCTAAGGAAAAGAAATTTATGAGTGGCGAGCTTCACATGGAGATGGTTACTCAAGCTCTGTTTTTGAGAGGAAGGCCCTCCCCTGAGATTAGGAGGCCCAGGACAGCCATGAATTCTGGAGGGTATCTTGAATCTCTGGACAAGATGGAGACGGAATCCACTCATTCTAGTAGTTAAGAGAGCCACTGAGCGATAAAAGCTATTCCTGTTTTGTTTTCCAAAAGTCCTGGATTATTCCATGCATGTTTCTGCCTGGAATAAAACAGGCACAACAAAAGCAATGAAATCTTGCAACACAGGCTTTTTGTAGGTTATTGGGATTTTGCTATTCAAACTGTGGTCCACAACCAGCACCACTGGCCATACCTGGGTGCTTGTGAGCAATGCAGAATGCCAGGTGCCACCTTAGACCTGCTGAATCCTATGCATATCCAAGGTGGCAAAGCACTAGTCTCTTTCCACTTGCAGGGCCAATGTAACCTCCAAGTCAACGACACAATAACTCGAAGTGTTTTTATCAGATTTCGAAAATAATACATACCGATTGTAAAAACAACAAAAACACACATTGCGAAATGCTATAAAATTACTAAGTGAAAAGTGAAAATCATCTAGCAATGACTCACCAGGGATGAATTCAGCTAACATTTTGATGTAGATCTTTCCAGCCTCTTTCTATATGTATATTAAAAACAGGGTGACTTACAGAGGTCGTTTACAATCTCCTTTTACCCGTTAACAATGAGGACATCCTTACATGTCAATAAATGTATTTCTGGCTCATCATTTTTTTTCAATGGAATATTCTATTGTATAATGAAACATAATTCATTTAAATAATCTCCTCTTACTGGACAAAGAATGAATATACAGTATTTCTTTAAAATAAATCCTGAAAGTAGAATTTCAGTGTCGGAGGAAGGCACATTTAAATTTTCATGTACTTTGCAAGACGCCCTTCTAAACATGTGAGCACCATCAAGCTCTATAAATCTTTGCCAGTCTGATAGCTAATTGTGTCTTATTGTTGTCAAATGCCTTTATATCTTATCTTAAATTTAAATGTTTTTAGAAGGTGTTTTTGTGTGTGCGCCACTGATATTAATTTAAATAAAGTAGTGTTTAGTAATTCATATCCCTTATGTATTTTCATAATAATAATCCACTCTATTCAGGAAACTAGTAACCTAGAAGATAAAACCACAGGATGTGGCTTAGTCCAGATTCTTTGAAGTGAAAAGTTTGATTATTAAGCTCTGATATCATTCGGCGTGCTCTACTTCTCTGTACATACTGTTGGAGTTTTCCCTGTGAGCCCTCTCCATGCCCACTTGTTACTCCCCCCCACCCCCCGCTTGCTGAGCCCTCATGTCCTCACTTCGTACCACACACCCTCCTGTGTCATTGCACGGTCTACACACTGGTGGTGCCTGCATCTCTCTCTAGCCCAGATCTGAAATGTTCTCCTTGACTGTGCACAGTTATTTCTCTTAACTAGCAACAATCTTCTCCCTATTTTAACAGTGTGCAAACATTTTTCAAGATGTAGCTCCACTATCACATCTTCTGTGAGGCCTGTCTGGAGAGTCTGGCAGCGCTAAGGCTCTCTCTGACCCCACTCTGCACTGTCTGTGTCTCCAATGCTGCCCCATCCCAGGGCATCACCACATATGTGTGTCCTTGTTTGGTCACGTGCCTTGTTTGGTCACGTGCCTCATAGGCAGCTCTTACTCTCCCATCTGTTTCTTCAAGCATCAACACTGAACCTGGCATTAGGTAAATAATCAGAACCACTGATGAATGACTCCACAAATGAAACTAGAAACTACTTACTGGTCCCCTTCGCCCTAAGTTAGGAAAAACTGAGATCAAACAAGTTAAATACAAACAAAAAGAAAGAGAGAATGAAAACTCTGGATAAAAACATTTTAGAGGGTTATATTATTTACTAACTTAATATATTTCCTTAATGAAAGTGCTTAATTTCCAATAAAGAAAATAAATAAAGACAATGTTTTCAGAGAGAAGAAAAACAAAATTCTCTGCCTACAGTCCCCCATAGCTAATACCAGGTGAAAATCATGCATTTTTCTTTCTTGTTTTTTCCCCATTCACCAACGATTATTTAAAATTCTGTGCCCATCACTCAAAGAAACAGAGACAGTTGTTCATTCTGAGTTAAGTTTTTGCTTATCTGACCAGCAGGGTCAGGATAATAAATCACTCAACCCCTAGGGAATAACAAAATGCTTAATGGATTTGTGCAGTTACCAGGGGAAAAAAAATAAAGAGGAAAACTTTCAGGATTCAATTCATTTTCGAATACTGCACAGTACTTGAGAAAAGACTGCATGAAGATCATATATAGCCGAAGCAGATGGAGGGAAAAAAAAATTCGAGAAGTGGCATTTCCATTGGAGAAAAAGATACGGTCACTAAGCTTTGCTTCGAAGGGCCCTTCTCAATACAAGGAGAAAAAGCCAAAAGAAAAAAGAATCAAGGTGATGCTCCTCAATCTTTTACAGGCCCTTATCTGAGGGGGTAAGAACTGTTTTCCTGAATATTCATCACACAGAACAATCTACATCGTAATATTGCTTAAAAGTCAGATATAAATTGTCCATGAAACTTCCAGAAACAGCTGACACTTCGATGAAAGCTTCTATCCTGAATAAGAGTAAAATAATTTCCTTGCCCTACTCTGGCCCTGCTGTACTGTTTTAAGCAAAACACTTAACAATTCTGTGTCTCAGGTAACCTGCCTGAGGAAACTGAGTCTCCACTTCACCCTAAGAAACAGTGAGAATATCTGACTCCAAAATACTCTAGTCTTTAAAAATGGTTACACACAAGATACAAATTTATATTAGAGCTAGAAAACATATGTGAGTCTCCTAGCATTGTGCCTGGCACATCAGAGTTATTTAACAAGTGTTATTTACATCCCTTTTCTTCCCCAGATAAAATGAAACATTTTTTCTCTTCACTTAAGACAAAATAAGTTAGAATAAAATGAAGATTTTTTTTTAAATTTTTCTAAAGACATGGTATCATTCTTCCCCTTATTTTTGCCCTTTTGTAATATATACCTGTGAACAGAGTCCTACGTAACACCCAATGTTACAAAAGTATCTATACATATACACGTCTGGAGATTAGCAGCCTAATACAGAGTAGATTTTGAAATGATGTTAGAAATTCTGTCACCTCTGAGCAGCATCTTCTGATGGAAACCCCAGAATTACCATACTTGGTAAGACTTTGGTCTAGGTAGGCTGCAGTTTTGCCTCGGCTGATCTGACATCCAAGCATATGACAACATTTTTGCTTCTCTTACAAGATTTCCTGGAGTTTGCACTCGCTTCATGATCTTGGCAGAGACCGTGCTGCTGAAATAACATACAGAGTCCTCACCAAACCGGTGCGCTGCTGAAATGCCAGAAAACTGCTAGCGTGGGCAAAATCTGCGAGTGACAGTCACCACCTCCTACCTGGCCAACCTCGCCTTCCTATAGTTCCATAAAGTTTCCGTGGGGGGGGGTATTTTTCCCCCTCAAATAAAAATAGTTCTAATATTCCCTGATTCTTTCTTACCTTTTATCTCTGAGCAAGCTCTGTAACTGACCTTGCTCAAAAATGGACTGCAAATCCTTACTGAATATTCCATACAAGTTAAAAACCCTGAATGTAACTAACTTCCATGTTTTCAATGTTTAAATTAAAATGCCCCCCCCCACTCTCCCAAACTGGACTAATTTTAACCAATCGCTTTTATTCTTTAAAAGCCCATGACCAAGGGGCGCCTGGGTGGCACAGTGGTTAAGCGTCTGCCTTCGGCTCAGGGCGTGATCCCGGCGTTATGGGATCGAGCCCCACATCAGGCTCCTCCGCTAGGAGCCTGCTTCTTCCTCTCCCACTCCCCCTGCTTGTGTTCCCTCTCTCGCTGGCTGTCTCTATCTCTGTAGAATAAATAAATAAAATCTTTAAAAAGAAAAAAAAAAAAAGCCTATGACCAAAAGATTTTCCTATTTGGCCAACACCGACTTCTTATGAACAGAAAGTTGAGCCTTTTTTTTTTTTTTTTCACTTTTTACCAACAGTCAGCATTGAATACCTGACTCACACTTAATACACTCAAGGCCTAACAAGGCCATATTCTTTCCAAAGACATTGAACTCATGTTTTCAGCAATGGATATTTAGTACTATCTTTCTGTGCGCTTTCTGGTGCCAGGTGCTGTACCTAATGTTAGAAATCCAGCCATGGAAAGGACAGTGCCTGCTTTTCAGAGCATTTCCATTCTACTGAGCAGAGACAGGTGATAAATGCATAAGTATATAACATGCCCGACAGTGGGCACAAAGATCAAGAATAAGTTCAAAGAACAGGACAGAAAGCAATGGAGTGGGAGTTATTATTCCAGATGGGGCCAGGGAAAGTGGTAACGTGAGCAGATTCCCAAAGGCATTAAGGAAGCAAAACTTGCAGTTACCTGGCAAGAGAGCATTCCAAGGAGAGAGTCTTCCGTAGAAGCATACCTGGTGTACTTATGGAAAGCAAGGAGGACAGGTGGGTAATGTGGAGCAACAGGGGAGCAAGTGACAGGGAGTGAGACATGAGCAATGGTTGGGGCTAGGACACAGAGGGCCAACTAGGCCATGATAGTGACCTCGCAAGGACCTCTGAGTGAGCTGAAGGCTTAAGGGAAGAAGAGTCAGATGATGTGACTTTTATTCTAAAGGCTAATCCACCTGGTACATGGATGGAACAGATCTCAGAAGTAGGAGTGGAATATATTAAAAAAAAAAAAAAAAGAGCACCTAAGGAGTGCTTTGGGGAGGAGATGAGAAATGGTCAGATTAAGGATGTATTTCAATGTATTTCATGTCCCACTAGATAAGTAAGAACTCAAAGATGATGCCAAAGGCCTTGGTCTGAGTAGCAGATAGAACAGAGCGGCCATTACCCGGAAGTGGAGTAGGTTGTGCTTGGGGCAGGAAGGGGGAGAATCAAGAGTTCAGGTTTGAATATGCTACATTTGAGCTGCCCATTAGTGATCAAAAGTTCAAATGTCAAGTAGGTAGTTGAATTCATGAGAAGGGTATGCAGAAGAGGTTTCCAGGATGGAGAGGTAAACTGAATGCCATTCGTTGACCATGGAATGTGTCATAATCCAATGTGTAAAGAAACTTTGTAAAAAAACCATCTCAAAATTAGGTGGCCTGCAACAATAACAGTTATTTTTCTAGCTTACAGGTCTGTGAGTTGGCAGGGATCACTCTACCTCAGGCTGCAGTGTGGCTGGCTTGGCTCTAAGCCGTGGGTCAGGTCGAGCTGTGATCCGTTTCTCATTCCAGGACCCACGCTGAAGAAGTGGCAGAGAGCTGGCAGCGTACCCTTGCCAAGACGGTCACATAAACCAGCGAGGGTCAGAGGAAGTAGACAATGCCTATGAAGGCTTTGTCTCAGAACCTGGGTACACTGGCACTTGTGCTCATATTCCACAGGCCAATTCACCCAGTGAAACCCAGTATCAATGCGGCAGAGTAAGAGACTTGACACATAGTCGCAGGAAATGCAAAATCGCATAGCAAAGGACACATGTATTTCTTTTTTTTTTTTTTTTAAGATTTTATTTATTCGACAGAGATAGAGACAGTCAGCGAGAGAGGGAACACAAGCAGGAGGAGTGGAAGAGGAAGAAGCAGGCTCATAGCGGAAGAGTCTGATGTGGGGCTCGATCCCATAACACCGGGATCACACCCTGAGCCGAAGGCAGACGCTTAACCGCTGTGCCACCCAGGCGCCCCAGGACACATGTATTTCTAACACAGGGAAGGCCTGAAGAATCAGAACAGTTATCCAATCTACCTTTCCACTTACCGTAGTTTTAGCTGCAGCTACAAAAGACTTCTCCCAGACCCTATAATATTTTAACCCAAAGAGTTTCTTCAATTTTTTTTTTTTTTTGAGAGGGAGAGAGGAGAATCTTAAGCAAACTACACGCCCAGCACAGAGGCCAATGTGAGGCTCGAACTCATGCCCCTGAGATCATGACCTGAGCTGAAATCGAGAGTTGGACTCTTACCAACTGAACCACCCAGGAGCCCCTGAAATATCTATTTTTGAAAGCCATTTACAAATGTATTTGAGGTAATTATGCTTGGATGTTTTTCACTACAGGAAAAATAGGTTGGTATTTCCTAATAACATGGTACACATCATACTTTAAATGCCATTTCTTTAAAAAAAGGTCTTCATCAGTGCTTCTCAAACTATTTGCGGGGGAGGGCTTTTTTTTTTATTTCAACAAGGCATAGACCCATAATTTTATAAAATGCAATAAAATTAATTGCTATGACTGACTGCCTTTAAAAAGTAAAGATATATAAAATTCAAGTCCATTTTTTTAGGAAAGTACTTGGTCACACTGCTATAAAAGTTTCTAAATACTCTCAATGTCTGTACTTATCTTGCCAAAGATAATAGTCATAGAATGGCATCAGCCCACAGACTACACTTTGAAAAGCACCGTGCTAAATGATTCTACCATAACCAGATCCCTTTACCCCCAAAATCTTACTATCACTGAATAATAGCAGTTGGAACACAAAACTAAGTTGCCAAGGATTTAAAATTAAATTCACTTATACCCAAGTTTACTAAACTATTAATTCAATTTGCCAGGCTCTTTTGGTCCCCAGGATTCCATGCTTCAGTTATTAAGTAAAAAGGAAAAAAAGGGGGGGGGGGTTGTCAAATAGCCATATCCCGCTTTATGATTTTTACTCTGTTTTTCTTGATTCTTATGGCAATGCCTTTCAGATATTCCACCCATGCTGTACACACACAAATTACTAAAATCTCCTGGCCACATCCTGAGGCTACCTTAATTGACTGTTATCAAGCTGTGCTTTTTAAATGTTCCAGCATTTGATCTTTTTAAAATGCTTCTGAGACTTAACTGATGTCAAACTGGCTGGTCTAATTTCCTGCTATGTCTTTAGATCCTTTTTTAAAAAATAATTGGGTGTTGAATTAGGATTTTTTTTTTCTTTCTTCCTCAAGGGATCACTACTAAATTTAGTTAAGCTCTGATCAACAACCAAAAAATTCCATTCTGTCCTATTAATTTCCTATATTTGGGCTTACTGTCTCTTAAGTCATAAGCTACCCTAGAGTCCAGAAAAAATTAAGCCATGCTTACTCAGCCCTAGTGAAGGGACCTTTATGGACATGGAAGTATCTAGACGACCTAGACACCAGATTTGAGAAAGGGATTTGCTAAACTTTAGACAAAAAACAGCATCTAGGAGTCCTTTGTGCAGTGAAAGAAGAAAACCAAAGAGTGAAGAGATGGATACTAATGCAGAAACAATGACTTCGTTCCAGAAATGTCCTCAGCATAACATGCATTAAGCATGTCCAAGGCTCACAACTGGCAACCAAGCCTTCTGCACCATTCACAGTTCTGAGGGGCACTAAGAAATATTCAAGAGTGGAGCCGTATCTCCCAATTGCTCCTAAGCTTCCTTGTTTTTATCATAGTTGCTGATTTAAAGCAAAATAAAATTCATAAATGCTGAATCTTTCTATTCGCTTTTGGAAACTCTTTCTAAATGGTAATGAACAGCCTAAGCTCAATTCCTCCAGAGTGAGAAATTTATTTGGGTTCATATCTACATAACGCTGACAAATCAATGGATTATTCAATCAAAGCTATTGAAGAAAAAATAAAATCAGTCTGCCATTGAGCTTAATTGTTCACTCAATTCAGACAAAAGAGTTGATCCTATGGACAACTGAGACACAATTTTCAAGGCAACATCAAATTCACGTTTTATCTCCCAGAGAACCTTGCATTAATAAGAACTCAGGTAATTGCTAAACAAATTATTAAAAGTCATTGGCATGTTTTTAAAATGGTGTTGAAAATATTTACCCAAATACTGTACTCATGGGTGGAACTTATAGTAAGAAAGTATTCAGGTGGGGGCACCTGGGTGGCACAGCGGTTAAGCGTCTGCCTTCAGCTCAGGGCGTGATCCCGGCGTTCTGGGATTGAGCCCCACATCAGGCTCCTCCGCTATGAGCCTGCTTCTTCCTCTCCCACTCCCCCTGCTTGTGTTCCCTCTCTCGCTGACTGTCTCTATCTCTGTGGAATAAATAAATAAAATCTTTAAAAAAAAAAAAAAGAAAATATTCAGGTGTATTATAGAATCAAAATGCTAAGTAGCTGTCTTTTGTTCTCAACTGTATTTAGAATAACTGCAAATGCCAACTCAGCCTAGTCAGATCTGCCCCCAGACAGACCCTAGGGAATTCTACCTCCCCTCCTCATCCACCCTCATTCACATTTTGTATCTCCTACTGCAAGGAAGACATGCTGGAGCCATATGGGCCCCTAACACTAGATGAACCAAGAAAGTCTGGTTTATAAGCTCTACTCGATGAGGCTTTGTGCTAGATACTACAGAGAAACTCAGAAGAACAGACAGACCATATTTTAAAGTATAATTTTATATCCAGCATACATTTAATATCCAATATTATATAAAGGGCAGACTACAAAATACAAAAATAATAATCAAAATTTGTTGTGATGGTACTCTATATTTACATGTATGTTTATATAAATTGATATTTCTATTACTAGAATATATTAACAGAAGCAACAGTAGCTCTCAAGAAAAGATCCCAATAAATCCAAGAATGCTATTGTATTAGTCTGCTCCGGCTGCCGTAGAAAAACTACAGACTGGGTGGCTTATACATCAGAAGTTTATTTTCTCACAGGTCTGGGGACTAGAAATCCAAGATCAAGGTACAGTCAGGGTTGGTTTCTATTGGCACCTGTCTTCCTACCTTAGAGCCTGCCACCTTCTCTCTGTGTCTCATCTGGCCTCTCCTCTGTATGAAAAAACAGATCTATGGTGTTTCTTCCTCTTATAAGGATACCAGTCCTATCAGATGAGGGCCCCACCCTGATCTTATTTAACTTTAATTACCTCCCAAAAGGCCCTATCCCCATAAATAGTTACATTGAAGGTTAGGGCTTCAGCGTATGAATTTGGAGGGGCAGGGCTGCACAATTCAGTCCGTAACATTTATAAATCATAAAATAAGCATATAAAAACGATGAAAGTCTTCCTTTAAGAAATGACATTAAGAAAACAATGCTGCACTCAACAAATTCTAAGCAGATTAAAATTAAATCACAAGGAAAAGTATTTATCATAAGAGGATTAAAATAAAAGGGTAAATTATAAAGCAAAAGATCAAAGTGGGTAAGATTAAGAAAATTAAAACACCTGTGTACAAAAAAAAAAAGTAAGAACATTTAAATAAAAAGGAAAGCAAGAGGGATTCTTGGGGGGGGGGGGCTCAGTCAGTTAAATGTCTGCCTTCGGCTCAGGTCATGATCCCAGGGACTTGGGATCAAGTCCCGAGTAGGGCTCACTGTTCAGCCGGGAGTCTGCTTCTCCCTCTCCCTCTGCCCCACCCCCTCCCACCTCCCCCCAACCCCCATGCTAGTGCTCTGTCTCTCTCAAATAAATAAAATCTTAAAAAAAAAAAAAAAAAGGAAAGCAAGAACTGATGGTAAAGACAAAGATAGTAAAAGAGATAATAGAGATAAATACATATTTTTATATGTTATATACTCATATATAATATACATAAGGTACCTATAAAATGTTTAAGTACTGCTATGATTCCATTAGAGAAATGCCTAATACAGGAAATACAAAAATTTATCCTATTTATCAAAAGAAGTGAAAATTAAAGCAATAATGAGTAATTCTTTACCTCTAATAACCAACTAATTTTTTTTAAAAAAACCTAAACCTGAGGCTAATGTAGGAAACATATTCTGAAGCACTGCTAGAGACTACACAAATTACAGAAGTATTTTAAGAAAGCAGTTGGAAAATACATATCAAAAAATGTTAAAAATATTTCCCATCAGTTGAACACATTAATCCATTCTTTGAAACATACTGCTATTAAAAACACCAAAAAAGCTATATAATGATATTCTTTACCTCTGAAGCAGATCGTGTTGGCTGCCTACCTAACCACCTGTGATGGTTAATTTTATGTATCAGCTTGATTGGGCCATGGGGTGCCCAGATCTTTGGTCAAACATTATTCGGGCAGTTCTAGAAGGGTGCTTTGGGATAAGATTCACACTTAAATTGGTAGAGTAAATTGATTACCCTCCAAAATGTGGGTGGGCCTTTTTAATCAATTGAAGGCCTAAATGAAAACAGAAAGGCTGACCATTGTCCCTCGTAAGAGGGAATTCTCCTGCCTGATGGCCTTCATACTGGAACACCAGCTTTTTTCCTTACCTTCAGACTTGAACTGAAAAATCAGTTCTTCCTGGGTTTCAAGCCTGCAGGTCTTCAGAGTGGTATGACACCACCATCTCTCCTGGTTCATAACACTTTGGAGTCAGAACTAAATCATCAGCTCTCCTGAGTCTCCAGCTTGCTGACTCACCCTGCAGACCTTGGGACTTGTCCTCATCCATAATCAAGTGAGCCAATTCATTATAATAAATGATATAGATAGATAATACCTAGATCTTTAGATACGTATCTCCCATTGGTTCTGTTTTTCTGGAGAACCACAACTAATACACCACCATTTCCACTTCCTCTCTGCCAGGTGAAATCTACTGTGGTTTGGGGAGTGATGTGCACAGTCCTGGAAGAGAATAATTATCATGATAATCCTGTTCTTTGCAGAATTGAGGCTTGTTTGGACATATCACCTGATTCTGCCTACTAAAATCTAAAATGGACTACACGGTAAAGAGAGAGGTGTTCTCTCTGAAAAAGAGAGCCGTGAAGAAACAACCCTTTTACTCCCATCCTATTCCATCTGGCTTGGAGGTTGCCCTGAGATGATGTGATGTGTGAAGCAGCTGCAGTCACCTTGTCAGCATGAGAAAAAGCCCACAAGAATTGCAAAGAAGCTGACTCTGATCCCAAGCATCGCTGTGTAGCCAAACAGGCATTGGTTTACATAAATAGCAAATAATCCAAGGCTTTCTCTTAATTTCAGATACAAATATCCTAAATTGTATTATTTACTTACTTCTTTACTTACTCATTTATAATGGCCAAAAATATATGGTAATTACCTAAATCACATGAGAACAGTAAAGCAAACTCTCATATGTCAACTCAGCAGGAGCTTACCCAGGCATAAAGGATAAACACTACAACCATGCAACAACTTGGCAAAATGTGTCTCAAGTAAAGGATAATGTTTACAAAATAAGGCTTAATCTTGCTTAATAAAAATAAAATAAAATAAATTACACATACATATGCAAGCATAATGTCAAACGTAAAAACACTATTGTATAGTATTATGAATTGTATAATATCATTTAAATATACTTTGTTCAAACACACATATGTATTGAATAAAGATTCCTAAACCATAAAAAGCATAATAGTATGATTTGGAAACATACCAAATTCATACAAAGAGTCGCTTCTGTGGAGAGTTCAAAGGGACTGGATCAGAGGTCAGAAACAGAAAATTATCTATTGTTTATTTCTTTCAAAATGAACACATTTTAAGTAAACATCATGAGCACTAACATTTATTAATTTTAAATAGCAGACATGTGTTTTTATTTTGTCATTTTCTCTATTAAATTTTAACTAAACTAAATGCAATGCATATAGATAAATGAACATAAATAGCTTTTAATAATATTGCAATGGAAAAACTAATGATTTCATTTCCTAATATTAAAAAAATTTTAACTACAAGCTATTATTTGTAAAGTGTTACCCAAGAGTTGGACAAGACTTGTAATTGAAAAAGCACTGAGCTAACTGTGAAGTGACTTATTTTCTAGGTCTTGTTCTGCCATTAACTTGTGTGACTATAGTCATTATACCCCTTTTGGAGGGAACAGGAAATAATTCAACCTTAAGAGAAAAGGAATCCACCACAAAGGAAGGGATACAGCTGAACAAAGTGCAAAGGGGGCCTTAAAGCACTTTCAGAGCTCTCTCTTCCTCCTCCCTCCCTCTCCTGTCCACTCACCCCACCTCACCCCAACTTCCTCCCTGCTCTACCTAGCGCACAAGCTTGCACACTCCAACTTGTGTGTTTGCACCGTTCTTTTCCGTCTCCAGACAGGCTTTCTTTGCTTCTTTGATCCACATGGACTGAAAACATTATCACTTGCAGCTTAAATGGGAGGGAGGTTGGTGGGGAGAGTTTCCAAAATGGGGGGCGGGGCAAGAACTTGGTCTTGCTTAAAAAGAAAACATCAGTTGGACTCTATCCCTAATAATCTCATTAAAATAATTCCAAGACGTAATACTTCTGGAAATGCTGCTTCTATTCCTTCCTTAGCAGGGGAGGTCCCAGGGCTCTATAAAGTCACTGAAAAGAACTGCAAAAAAAGAAACTTAAAGACTATGTTTCAAAGAACACCCCGAAATTCTCTGGCCACGGCAGAAGTTTTGGAGGAACGCCTACAACCTGAAGACACTCTGGGAAATCGCTGCACTTTAATATTTGTATGAGCCTACCCTTGAGATCACAAGCAGTATGCTTCTGTGGGAAATAGAATTCTTAAGAAAACAATAACTGTACCATAAATAATTTATGTTAATAATTGCTCTCTGTCATGGGCTGAGGTCGCCAAAAAACCAAATTGCCCAAATAACGGCTCTTCTGAATCTGGGGGAATTTAGAGGTAAACTTTTATTGGTATAAAGCTCCCCATATCTTACTACCTTTTTCTAGTAACACTGGTCTCTTATTGTTGGTAAAATTATAAAGAACCCAGAGATGAATTTCCATCCACTGTACCAATAAAGAAGTCTCGGATAGGAACTAAATGCAAGAACTAGAAGCAGACTGCAGTTTCTTGGTGGGGTTGATGCAGAATTTCGACTTTAGAGCACGCTATTGATATCGCTGCAGATTCCACGGTTAAATAACAATGTCCTTTTGGCTCTTTCATTTACGGTCAGGATTATATTTAAAACTTATATAGAGCATCCACATCTTGTACGTGATGAATCAACGTAGACTTTAGCTTTGCCTTGCACGAGTGTCCAACCAATACATTTCACTCTTTATTCCTAGGGGGAGTCTCCAGTCGCTAACTTTATTACAACGCTTTATTGAAAATGTGTAATTTCAGTTCCGAGTTTCAAATTGTGTTTTATTAGTAAGAATTATTTGCTGTTCCCCAGAAAGTGATTTGAAGCCCGAAATAATTACAGAATCACGGAACTATAAAGCGCATCCAGAGGTCACCCAGCCCACGTTCTACTCTCAGAGCAGCCCTATGCCTTAGCTAAGCAAAGCATTCTTCTAGTTGTTGTGCCCCCCAGAGAAAATAATTCTATATTTCCCAGATGTAGTTTAAACACATGGTTAAAAATCCTGACCAATACTTATGGCCCATCTTCATACTGAGAAGTAGAAAAAGAAACCTTACAATGGAATAGAATACCTCTTACCTGACCCCAATCTTCCCTTCCTACCGATCTAAGGGCTTGAGAGTCCATATTACTGATTCAGCACTTGTACTATCTGGACTTGTCCTTCAGGAGTCAAATTTGCTCATC
This sequence comes from Ursus maritimus, assembly GCF_017311325.1. NCBI lineage: Eukaryota > Metazoa > Chordata > Mammalia > Carnivora > Ursidae > Ursus > Ursus maritimus. Next base: position 10,202,341 of record NW_024426008.1, read on the forward strand.
TAAAATTTACTGTATTTTCGTGTATTTGCCACTCAAGCTCTCTCTTCCTACAACTACCTCTGGGTTGTAGACAATGTGACCATTTTCTTCATCACCCAAGCTTTAACTTTTGAGTCATACTGAATTCCTTCCTTTCCCTCCATCCACACATCCAGTCTGTAATTGTAATTGTTTTAGGATGTCTATTTCCAGTGTGTCTCCTGGTTCCCACTCTTTTCCATTTCTACTGATGTTGCCACAACCATAGTCCAGCTCCCGATGGCTTCTCGTTTGCTCCTCGCCTTGTAAAACTTCCTAATTGGTGCTTATATCAGTTGCAGATTGAATTCAGCTGCATGTAACACAAAACTTTGGTCATATATTCAGCATAGCAGCAGGCAGGGCGGGGGGAGACAGGGATTTTTTTTTTTTTTTTAAGGTAGACTCCATGCCCAGCGTGAAGCCCATCATGGAGCCCAACGTGCAGCACCACACAGGGCTTGTACTCAAGCCCTGAGATCAAGACGTGAGCCTAAGATCAAGAGTCAGACACTCAACCAACTAAGCCACCCAGGCACCCCATTTTTCTCTCGTGTAACAACAGGGCAAACAGTAGGCAGTGTGGGAGAGTCTAACAAGTCCACGGTATCATAAGAAGCCCAAGACATTGCTGGATTTCCATACTTATATTCTTAGGGCCCTTAGCAGTTTTATTGCCTAAGGCTACCTCCCACTCTTAAAACGCATTCTTAGAAGACTCACCCTATGACTTCAACTTATTTCACTGGCCAAAACTAAACAATGCCACCCTTTATTTCAAAGTAATATGTGGTAAATATCGTTGCGTTTTTTATTGTTTCTTCCTTTTCATGAGGTTACATCACCAACCCCAACAAAACCAGAGTCCTGTAACAAAGAAGGGGGATGACTATTCAGCAGTAGATCAGAAGACTCTGCAACAGGATCCCAGCCTTCAGACTTGCCAGGGGCAACATGAACCCAACTGCCAGATAGATCTTTCCAAAGCACACCTCTGACTATGTCCGAGCTTGCTGAAACTGTTCAATGCTTCTTCCCATAGCATCCAAAATAAAGTCCAAGTTTCATGGACCAACAAGCCAAAGCTCTAACAATCAGGTCCCAAGCTATTTTTCCATTACTCCATTCCAGGAAGCACACACTGAAATTCAAGTGGGCCACTTGCTGGTACCAGCTCCATCACTTCAATGCACTTGGGAGTGCTCCCTCTGCTGCCATTTTCAGGTCTTAATGTCCTCTTCGTCAGTCAGTGCTGAGCTAAAATCTCACCTCTGCTGGGTTCCTGATCACTTCTAGTAACACAGGCAGAGGAGTTCTATTTCACACATCTCTATGCTAAACTCTTTATGTACATTACCTCATTGAATACTAACATTCCCTGGAAAGAAAGTTTTATTATCCCCAGTTTGCGGAGGAGACATCGAAGACTCACCTAAAAAGCTTGCTCAAGTTCACACTGCTAAGAAATAATAGTCAGTAGTCAAATTCAGTGCCATGTGGAGGCAAATCCTGTGTTCTTCCCACTGCATTGGGCTGACTGCTTCTACCGAGTTGTGGCCTGACGTTCTCTACAGTTCCTTTTAATTAGAAGGAGCACATTAAATTGATTTTCCTGGTTCCTATACCTAGAAAAGGCATCCTCATCATAAACTGAATGTCCTCTTTTAAAAATAAAAGACAACTATCTCTAACTATGTATTGGCATATCTTGGGGGTTCTGCTCTGAGGACACTTCTCCTTATATCAAACTTTGTTTAATCTATTGCAATAAGTCTGTATTTAATGCATTATGAATTCTCTTCTCAGAAAAAATTATAAATAGCACTCTTTGTGATTAAAAGGAAAAGGGAAAAGTACCATGAAGACTTTTTATTGAGAAAATTTCCAAACTTACAGAAAAATAGAGCATAAGTATAATGAATCCTATAAACTCAATACCCACATTTAACCATTTTTAGCATTTTGCAATATTTGCTTCATGTATTATTTTGCTGTTTATTTTTATTTTATGAATAATAGACATGATGGCATTTCTTCCTTATGTACTTCAGTATGCAGTCCTTAAAACAGATGGATATTTCTCCTCTATAACTACAATATCATTATCACATCTACTAAAATTCATAAGAATTCCTTCATAAATTTATACCGAGTTTGTACTGAATTTCCAGTTTCTTGAAAACAGTGGTTTGATCAAACCAGGGTCCAGAGAAGTACCATATATTTTTTTAAAATTTGGTTTTTATTCTTCCCCTCATTTGTCTCGTGACAATGACTTATTGAAGAGATCAGGCCAAATGTCCTTTAGAATGTCCCACTTTCTCCATACATCTGATTGCTTCCCCTTTTAAACTCTGTGTCCTATAAACCAGAATTTAGGTCTAAAGTCTTCATTCAATTCAGGTTACACATCTGTGGCAAGAATGCATGAATTCAGTCTTTATTAGAAAATGGGCCGAGAAAACCGCAGATCTGCCGCAAGCAAGGTAATATATTGAACAAAATTCTGTTATGTTCGTTCTTCCTCAAGAATCTATGAAGATAATAGTAGGGAACAAGTGGGAATGATGGCAAATGCTTTAATTCAATTAGGGCCCTGCCTTTATCTTTTTGCTGTGCGAACAGAATTTCTGAGAATGCATGTGTGTTTTCCAAGCATTGCGCTATACCATAGATCTCAATCTTATCTGCTCTCTTCTCTAACAAGTTGCCTCCAAGAAAAATAAAAAGGAAAAAAAAAGGGGAAAGAAAACAAAATTCCCATCAAGTATTATCTTCCCATGTGATCATTTATGACAGCTTGAGAATGAAATTGAGCCTAAACTGCCAACAGCTATATTTTCATAAGTGAAGGCCCCACACTGATTGCCAGTGGTAAAACAGTACAATAAGAAAAGGAAAACAATGTGAACTGCTCACACAACACCAAGCAGCTTTTCCAGTTTGCTTTGTTTAGTCTCTCTTTCAGTGTTGTGGAAACAACACTTCAGTTCTGGTTGAGAGGGTTCTTTTATTACAATACAATGCAATTTTTTTCATAGTGACTTCTGCATAAATAGTAGTCTGCAATCTTTTAAAGATATACTACCCACACTCCAGATACAGCGTTAATAATATCCAAGTGAGAAACAACTGAATGGCTTAACACATAAAAGTCTGACTTGTGATAATAAGCTGGCTGACCACAGTGGGGGCACGATGGGGTTCCGAGTACAGAAGGCCTTCTATTTCATAGAAGCAATGCTGGGGTTATTGTGTGACCTAACATATTATTTAATGTTCTGTTACATACTATTTATTTGGGATATCAATAGTACTAATGAATTATAATAGTTAACATTGCTCTAGAGGTACTACAGGCTGAGATATCTCCTTAGTACTTTGTAACCATTACGTCACACCTCAGTCCTCAAAAATGTCTCCAGCTATTGCTGATAAACTAGGACTTGTGAACTCACAGAAACAGAGAGGAGAATGATGGCTGCTAGGGCTGAGGGGTGGGGGAAATAGAAACAGTTGGTCAAAGAGTACAAACTTTCAGTTAGGAGTAAGGACCAAAGTTCTAATATAGAGCATGGTAACTAGCATTAATAATACTGTATTGTATACTTGAAAGTTGCTGAGAGACTAGATCTTAAGTGTTCTCACCAAAAAAAGTAGTAAATGCAAAGTCATGATTTGTAAATTTGATTACGATAAATATTTTATAATGTATATTAGATCATCAGATTGTATACTTTAAATACATACAATTTTGTCTGTCAATTATACCTCAATAAAGCTGGGGGTAAAAAAGAAACTAGGCCTTGAAAAGGTTAAGTTAATAGTCAAGCCAGTATGACCCCAAAGACTGTGCTATTAAAACTTCTCACAATCTCTCCCCTAAGTGGTATCATAGACAGAAAGGAGAATATGAACACTGCTCTGGGTCTAAAAAGGTATCAGCTATGGAGTCTCCTGAGACCAAAAAGAAAATGAGCCATCCTGCCTCCTTCCCATACTTACTTATTTGACCTTATCATTAACGGGTCATCATTTCCAGGGTTAGATATTAAAAATGGAGAAAAAAGGAAATACTGCAGAGGTGGAATAACTGGGATATTTCTCTTCGGGAACTGTACCTGGGATATATCCTAAACCAGGAGAGCCCAGAATGAGCACATTCTCTTGATAGAATCACCACAGATTCTTACTTACCTGCTCCCATTGAGAGTCAACACCTAAATTTAGGAACCACAAAAGAGGAAAGGGAACATGGAGGGAGACAAACAGATGGTAGAGTACCCAAGCAAAAAGGTAACTTCCATTTCCAATAATATGATGATTGAAATAACCCAAAGCTTGACAGTTTTGGAAAAACTTGAAGTTTATAGATTAAACAAGACAAATACCTTTTTAAGTACATACTTGAATTCATGCATCTACACATAGGCACAAAAAGATATGCAAGAAAAATCTCCAGAAGAAACACATAGAGAGCACTAATTACCAGAGCCTAAGTCTGTGGATGTTTGGGGGTGGGAGACGAGATCAGATGTCAGTTTCAGTAAACAGCCTGAATTTTAGAAGCCACATAGAAACAGCATATAAGACTTTCGTCATCAAAAAGTAGGTGGTTGTAGCTGAGAACTTCATCTAAAGCCAGAAGCTCAGAACTCACAGAGTACACACTTTCACTTAAAAGATGAGCCTAGCAAAAGACCGTACACTGGAAGAAAAGGGATCAGCAAACTTGAAGACAGGTTATTATAACTGATTTAAACTGAATCATAGAGAAAAGATTTTAAACAATTGAACAGAGCATCGGCGAACTTTGAGAAGAATAATACCAATCTAGTATACATTTAATTGGAATTCCAGAGAAAAAGGAGAAAAAGAATAGAGCAGAAAAGTTATTTGAAGAAATGATGCAAATTTTCAGAAGGTGATTAAAAACAATAACCCACAGAGTTTAGAAGCTAAATTAATCCCAAGCAAAAATACGTACATTAAAAAACAAACAAACAAACAAAAAAAAACAAAAAAAAACGAGGCACATCATAGCCAAACTACAGGAAACAAACACTAAAAAGAAAAGCACTCAAAAAAGACATCTTACATACAAGGGTACAATTATAGGAAGGACAGCTGACCACACATCAGAAAAAATTCCAGCCAGAAAATGAGTAGAGTAACAGACTTTAAAATCTGCAAAAATGAATGCTAACAATTTCCAGTAGAAATATCCTTTGAAAACTAAAGATGAATTAAAGAAAATTTCAGGCAAGCAAAAGGTGAGAGAATTTGTTGCCAGCATACCGTCAATAAAAGAAATGCTAAAAGGTAAGGCTTCAGGCATTAGAGAAATTATGCCAGATGTAAATTTAGATATGCAGAAAGGAATGAAGAATGCTATAAAATGGCAAAATGTTGATAAATATTTTTTATTTTTATATTTATATAAATGTGTGTGTATATATATACATATATATACACATATATACATATGTATATATGTATATACATATGTATATATATATATATATATATATTTTTTAAAGACTTTCATTTATTTGTCAGAGAGACAGCACAGCAGGGGGAGTGGCAGGCAGAGGGAGAAGCAGGCTGCCCACTGAGCAAGGAGTCTGACATGGGGCTCCGATCCCAGGACCCTGGGACCATGACCTGAGCTAAAGGCAGACACTTAACCAACTGAGCCACCCAAGCGTCCTGTAGATAAATATTTTTTAAATATCTTTTTGCCCTTCTTAATTTTTAAAAAATTATCTCTGAAGCAAAAATAAAAACTATGTGCTGTGGGGCTTATAAAAAATGTGGAAATACCCATACCAACAATTCCACAAAGTACTAGGGAGGGTAGAAGGAAATGCATTGTTATAAGATGCTGACATTGTACATGATATGGTCTCTAAATTTATGACAGACTGTGGTAGGTTAAGGATGCACATTGTAAAGCCTAGAGCTGCCACCCGAACATTGTTTCCAACCAATAAATCTTCATAGAGGTGATAAAAGGGAATACTAAATAGAATTTAATCCAAAAAGAAAAGAATGGAGAAACAAAAAGCAGATGAGAAAAAGTAGTAAGACAGCAGACATAAACATCATTTTAACAATTACCTTAAAAATAACTGGAACAAAAAATTTAATTAAAGGCAAAAATTACAATCTGGATAATTACTATAAATTAAAGACAAAATTTATCAGACTGGATAAAAAAGTAGCAAGAAATAACTATTGGTTGGGGTGCCTGGGTGGCTCAGTCAGTTAAGAGTCTGACTCTTGATTTTGGCTGAGGTCATGATCTCAGGGTCGTGAGATTGAGCCCGGCATGGAGCCCTGTGTCAGGCTCTGCTATGGGCACGGAGACTACTTAAGATTCTCTCTCCTTCTCCCTCTACCCCCTCGTCCTGCTCCTCTCTCTCCCCGTCTCTAAAAAAAACCCAAAAAAACAAAAAAACATACACACACACAAAAAATCTCTTGGTAAATAATAGTTGTGTTGATCAATGGAACAGTATAGAGAATACAAAAATAGACCCACATTTGTATGATCAATGGATTTTTGACAAAGGTACCAAAACAATTCAATGACAACAGGTGTACCTTTTCAACAAAGATGCTGGAACATATATACATATGTAAAAAAAATTTACTGAACCTTAGCCCTTAAGTCACACTGGATCTCAAAGCTGGCCAAAAAATAAGTGGAACAATATATTTTAAAATCTGAAGAAAAAAAAGTTAATTATCTCCATAAAAATACCCTTTAGAGGTCCCTGGGTGCCTAAGTTGGTTAAGCGTCTGCCTTCAGCTCAGATCATGATCCCAGGGTGCTAGGATGGAACCCGGCATCAGGCTCCCTGCTCAGGAGAGAGCCTGTTCTCCCTCTTACTCTGCCCCTCCTCCCTGCTTGTGCTCTTTCTCAAATAAATAAATAAAATATTTTAAAAAAATAATACTCTTTAAAAACTGAAGGTGAGGGCAACCTCATCAGGACCCCTCTCACTCTTGAGAGATTTTTCTGCCTCTTCACTTAATAAACTTCTATTGCTTTACTCAATAAATAAATAAATAAATAAATCTGAAAGTGAATTAATGGTAATTTCAGATACACCAAAATGAATTTGAGAGGAATTGAAGGCTTAAACACAGAAGCTAAAATTATAAACATTCTAGAAAAAACAAAAGAAAATATCTTCATGACCTAAAGTTAGAGAAAAGTTTCTTAGAACACAAAAAGCAGAACCTTAAAAGAAAAGAAATACTACACTGGACTTCATCAAAATGAAACCAGAGAGCTGGTAGTTGCCAGAAGGGAGGTGGGTGGGGGAATGGGTGAAAGAGATAAAGGGGGTTAGGAGGTACAAAATTCCAGTTATAAAATAAATAAATCACAGAGATGGAAAGTACGGCATTGAGAATATAGTCAATAATATTGGAATAACATTGTTTGGAGACAGGTGGTGACTACGATTATGATAAGCACTGAGTAATATATAGAATTGGAACTAATATAACACTGTATGTTAATTATGCTTCAATAAAAAATTTTAATTTGTTAAATAAATAAAATTAAACAGTAAAAAATGAATTAAAAAGTCACAAATTGGGAGAGGTGGTGGTTGGGGGATACATATCTAGAGTATGAAAAGGATTCTTCAAAATTATGGATAAAAAGAAAAGGCAACAAAAATTTTTTAAATGGGCAGAAGCATGGATATGCACATCAGGAAGCACACACAAAGCTACTCAAAATAATTAGTCATCAAAGAAACTAAAATTAAAACCATAGCATATGTCCGTTAGAATGGCAAAAATTAATTCTCATGCTTCAGTGGTGGAAATTTAAAATAGGACAACCACTGAAGAAAACTGAAAGTTCCATTTAAGTTAAACATAACTAACCATATGGCCCAACAGTTCTACTCCTATGTATTTTCCCAAAAGAAATAAAAACATATTGCCACACAAAGATTTGTACACAAATGTTCATATAAGCTTTATTCATAATGGGCAAAAACTGGTATAATCCCAAAGTCCATGAACAGGTGAATGGATAAACAAACTGGGGCAGAAGTGATATCATCAAGAGGGCAACATAGGTTGTCCCCTACTTCAGTCCCCCCTCACAAGACCAATTAGCTACTATCCACAGACAAGACACCAAGTGAAAAATCCTAGAACCCAAGGGTGAGGATGAAGCTACCCCTGGACCACAGAGACAGAGAAGGACTGCATTGATATATAAGAGGAGTGGTTTCACTTTGACCACACTGCCCCTCCCCCAGGCCAGCACCCAGCCACACTGATAGGGCTCCCCTGGGCCTATGGTTTTGTCAGCAGATCCAAGAGAACTCAGGGGGAACTTTCTGCTTCCCCAGCATTGCAGGCCACTTCCCGGGAGACCTGCTCAGGTCTCACCTCATAGGAATCACTGGAAGAAATCTATGGAGCTCAACCAATCTCTGTCCTGAGAGAGACAGAGAGAGGGGGAGAAAGGAGGCAGGACTTAAAGCAACCAGCACTCAGAATCTGGCAAACTACATTCCTGCTTACAGTGGCCACCCAAGCAGAGACTCGGCTGACAGCCCTGCAGACGGACAGAGCTGGTAGCCCCATCTAGCCAGGGAGCTCAATCGGCAGTTCTGCATGATATGTCCCTAGCCAACATGCCACACCAGCGTTGGAGCCCATTCCACAGACCTGCCTGGGCAAAAAAGCAAATTCATAGCCCCTCACCAGAAGGCCTGGACAGCTATCCTATAGCTCCACTCAGGCAGGAAGCCAAGCCAGTAGCCCTGACCTGCTGTTGGGCAGAGCCTGTGGCCCCAGATAACCGGGGAATTAGAAAAGTGACCCTGGGCAACCTCAAAGCCCACCCTACGGAACGGCTCAACTGCTGAACCCAACCTGATTAATGAACATAGTGTACAGCTTCACCCAAGCAGGAAGCCCCAAAAGAGACCCCCCCATCCTGTAGCACAACCTACAGCCCCACCCAACCAGAGTGTCCAGACAATAATCCCACTGACAGCATAGTATAGTTGCCAGCCCCACCGAAATGCACAATACAGTTGGAGGCCCACCCAAATGAGTGCTTGGCCAGCAAACTTGCCCAACAACAAAGCACAGCAGAGCCAGTGGCCTACCAAATCATGAAGCCCAATACAAAACCTACCGAACTTCAGGACACAGCTGGCAGCCCCACCTTAACATACAGTCCAGTCAGCTACGCCATCTGGAAGAAGTACAGCCAGAGGACCCACCTGATCAGGACAGACTGAAGACCCCAGCTCAGTCCAACCAGTGGCACCATCCTGCCAGGGAACACAGCCTGCAACCTCACCCAACCAGAGGTGATTGCAGAGCACTGATAATGGCCCCATCTAACCTCAGACCACAACCAACAGCACTGCACAACCAGGGAGCCCAGTGAGTGGTCCTGCTTACATGCAAAGCCCAGGGAGCAGACCTCTCCAACTGTGGAGTCCAGCCAACAGCATGCCCTCCTCAACCTCAGAGCACAGGCAGTGGCCTAGCCCAATTAGAGACAGCAAGCCCTGCCTGCCCACAAATGCCACCAAATGACCCATTCACTGCCTCAAGCTGACCTGATGGGTGAAGGTCTTTCACTGCCAAAACAAACACATAAAGTCTAGAAGAAGAGACTGCTTAATCAAATGTGCAGATACCAACAGAAGAACACCAAGATCATAAAAAACAAGGTAAACATGACACCACCGGAGGAAATTTAAAAAGCTCCAATAACTGACTCTAAAAAAACTGAGATCTATGAACTGTCTGACAAAGAAATAGGACCAATTTTCTTAAGGAAGTTCAGTGAACTACAAGAACACATGGACAGACAACTATCCAAAAGTAGGAAAACAATGCATGAACGAAAAGAAGTGGAAGAAAAAAAAATCCAAAAAAACCCCCAAAAAAACCCAAAACGGAATCCTAGAGCTGAAGAACACAATGACTAAACTAGAGAATTCAACAGAGAGCTTCAATAGCATGTTTAAGCAACCAGGACACCAAACAGGTTAAACTTGAAAAGGGTTACACCAAGACATATTATAATTAAATTCTCAAATGTCAGAAACAGAGAATGTTGAAAGTAGCAAAATAATTGGTTACCTACAAGGAAGGCTTCCCCTCCCTCCATAAGACTATGAGCAGATTTTTTAACAGAAAATTTCAAGACCTAGGAAGAGTAGGATGATATATTCAAAATACTAAAATAAAAAAAACTCAATGAAGAACATTATAACTGGCAAAGCTGCCCTTCATAAATAAAGGAAAAATAAATAAACAAATACAAGGAAGCCCATCAACACTAAACCTGCCTCACAAGAAATGGTAAAGGGCATTCTACAAGCTAAAATGAAAGAATGTTAATCAACACTGTAAGAATGTATAAATGTGCAAAACTCACCAATAAAGGTAAATATGTAGTCGAAATCAGATTCTCCACTACTGCAATGGCAATAGGCAAATCACTTACAACTCTAGTTTAAAAGTTTTTAAAAGTAGTAAGATAAACGTAACTACTGGGGCACCTGGGTGGCCCAGTCAGTTAAGCATCTGCCTTTCGCTCAGGTCATAATTCCAGGGTCCTGGGATAAAGACCCACATTGGGCTCCCTGCTCATCAGGGAGCCTGCTTCTCCCACTCCCCACCCCCTGCTCATGCTCTCTCTCTCTCTCAAATAAATGAATAAAATCTTTAAAAATAAATAAATAAGATAAACATAACTACAATAATTTGTTATCATATGCACAATAAAATGTTAATTATAATATAAATAAACCACAATGTAGGGGATGCAGGTAGAGAAGTAAAAGTACACAGTTTCTGTATGTTATTAAAGTTGTTATCAGCTTAAAACAGGATGTTAAACTATAAAGTATTTTATGCAAGCCTCATGGTAACCATGAAGAAAAAAATCTATACTAGATACACAAAAGATTATGATAAAGGAGACAAAGCATACTACCACAAAAATCAACAAAATACAAAGGAAGACAGCAAAAGAGGAAGGAACACTAAATCTACAAAGCAATTAGAAAATAATTAACAAAATAGGAATAGTAAGGGGCAAATGGTGACACAGTCAGTTGAGCGTCAGACTCTTGATTTTGGTTCAGGTAGTGAGATTGAGCCCCATATCAGGCTCTGCTCTCAGTGCGGAGTCTGCTTGAGATTTCTCTCTCCCTCTCCCCCTACTGCTCGTGTTCTCTCCCTCTCTCTCTCTTTCTGAAATAAATAAATCTTTAAGAAAATAGGAATAGCAAGTAAGTCCTTACCTATCAATAACTGTTTTAAACATAAATGGATTAAATTCTCCAACCAAAGACACAGAATGGTGGAATGGACTTAAAAAATATCCAGTAATATACTGTCTATAAGAGACTCAACTTAGCTTTAAGGGCACAGGTAAGATGAGACTGAAGGGATAGAAAAAAAATATTCCAAGCATATGGTAACCAACAGAAAGCAAGGATAACTATACTTACGTTGGACAAAAGGACCTTAAGCTAAAATAGGATGGAAAACAGATGGAAAGAAAGGTTAAGAGACAAGGAGAACAAAATGAGAAGGTCCAATAAACATCTAATGAGTAAAACTAAAACAGAGAGCTAACTGTTTTGCTTACGTTATGCCATTTAGTTGACATAAGTTGTTGAAGTCAATATTATTTTTCCCAATTTATACAAAGAGAGACACTGAGACTTAGTTGAATAATATGTCTAATTTATACATATGTTGGCACATGATGGTTTAATTTACGTATTAATTTGACTGAGCCATGGAGTGCCCAGACATTTGGTCAAACATTATTCTGTGTGTTTCTGAGAGTGTGTTTCTGTGTGAGAGTAACATTTAAATGGGTAGACTGAGCAAAGATTGCCCTCCATAATATAGGTGGGCCTTATCCAATCAGTTGAAGGCCTGACTAGAAGAAAAAGGCTGGCCCTCCTGCAAGCAGGGTAAATTCCTCCTGCTGGCCAGCCCTTAGCTGAGACATTGGATTTTTCCTGCCTTTGGACTGGAACTACAACATTGGCTCGCCTGAATTTCCAGCTTGTCAACTGCAGATGGTAGGACTTATCAGCTTTCATAATCACATAAGCCAATTCCTTATAATAAATCTCTTATATAGAATAGATATATTCTATTTCTCTGGAGAACACTGAGTAATACAAACACCATTGCTTTTACGGTTAAAGCTGATGAGTGAATACACCTAGATGCCTGAAATCAAAAAAACAGGAGTAGAAAACAAAGAAGTAGACGTTAATTTCATATAAACATAAAGCTTCTATTCAAAGAACTAGTATCCACAAAGTGGGAAAAAACTGTCTGCGGCACTAAATTCACAGAAAACCTTGCTTTAATATAACAATACAGAGGACAAGCGAGACTCATACTGAAGACCCAGCAGCATGTTTCAACTCCGTAAGGCTCCATTAAATATTGTTCCAGTCTTCCATAAGAAAGGAACACTTGCATTTCAGAGCTCGATAAACACAGAAGGTTAGATTAGGAGAGCCTTTCCCATCCATATTTAACATAAAGTGATAAGATGATAGGCTTTCCAAGAACAGAGGGCTGGTGAGGATTCCAATTCACCAGCCTCCCGGCAGCACTGGCTGCTGCCCAGTTCTGAATGGGAAACATACATATGGGGTAAAGCAGCAGGAGTTACTCCTGACCCTCAGGAAGAGATAGCCTGGACTGACCACGACTGTAACAGCTACAAGATAAACGGATAAGCAATGAAAGTGCAAAAGATCTAATAGGAATTACAATCTGGAGCAAATCCTGTAGCATTTGGGATGCTTAGCAGAACAAATGGGTGACATTTAATCTGTGTCTATATTAGAAAGTCTTAACTTTAAAAAAAATATTTGACTTTTAACTTAATGCTGCATTTAAGCAATGCACACACAGAAAGTTTGGGGGCCGCAGTTTTTGTTTGAAACATTGTTTTTATTTCTGTTGTGATTTGGTGAAAATAAACAGCAATCTGACAATTAACACCAATTTCTGAATATGACTTGACTGAAAGAGAAATTTTTCCCAGACTGGAAAATAATACCTTTATGCTGTGGAGAATTATATAAAACAATAGACTTGCGAGAACTGGATTTGTATCCCTGCTTTGCCACCTCCTACTTGTATAACCATAGCCAACAACATACTAAAAAAAAAAAGGTACCATTTATTGGGAACTGACTATGGGCGGTAGTTAGCTAAACACTGCACATTTATCATTGCATTTAATTCTTACGACAACCTCATGAGTTGGATATTATGAGTTCCGTTTTTTAGATGAGGAAATTGAAGTTCAAAAAGGCTGTTAAATGCATTTCCCAAGGTCATGTAACCTTTCAGACTTTAGAGTTCTTATCCATAAAGTTTGGGGATTAGACTGAAAGACTAAACTTCGGCTCTAACACCTAGGATCTTCTTTGAGAGGCTCCCAGAAAAGAAGGACTCTATTACGATAATATCCCCCATAAGGTTCAACACAGTATGTACATAGCAACCACCCCTAGATATTTGTTCAAAATTAGCTATCTTCATTTTTTTTTTAAGTCATCCCACAAGTTTTACAGTCTTTATTAAATCAACAAACAAAATGAGAGATTACGATCACGGACTTGAAACAGGCATGCACTGCAAAGTCAAAGGAAATCTTTGCAGCAAACCAAGGAAGATACAGGATGTAATAATGACTTTACAACATTCATATCTATTCTGGGTTACAGTGGTGACCCCAGTGGGGGATCCACTTAGGAAAAGAGTAGAGGAGTATTGTCTACATCTAATTTTTTTTAATGTTTTGCTTTGTGTATTCAGCAAACAGAATGAATGGGTTTGTTAGTATTTTTTTCTCAGTAGAGTTTAGGGACCTTCATTAGGACAGCTTTGGCCATGATTCATTCGTTGTGATTGTCATTCTCCACTCCATTTATGTCCACTAGGACCCAACTAACTCAAGAAACTGGATTTTATTTGGAAACAGAGGGCACTGAACAATGACCTAAATGTGATACATAATCCTTGAGGAATGGAGGATAAGCAATAGAGAGCCACTGAAAACCAAAAGCAATGTCAACATTCTGTGAAAGGAGTGATAAAAGTGCAAATCTGAAGCTGTCTGGAAAACCAAAAGGTGGAGTTACAAAACCAAGAGGGACAACCAAACAGGTTTCCCAGAACTCAATGCCCACACAATGGAAAGGTAAGAAGCCCAAAACTTCAGGAAGTGATGAGAAATGACAGATACATAAAAAAATACACCAGAACAAAACTGTGAGTAAGAGAGAAGCTATAACTTCAGGTGGTGCTAAAGTACAGGGGAGCCATGACACATGACTTACTATGTAGCGAGAAAAAGAAAATTTGAAACTGGCATCTGAGTTAGATTTAGGACCTACTATATATTTTAAGGATATATGTTTAATAAAGAAAACATTAGTTAATCACAACTCTTGAATTATGACACGCATTTCCCTTTTTTTAGCTTTTAAAAATCTTCTATAAGAACGTAATTCTAACATTTTATTCACAAATACAACTTCTACAGTCACTCTGACCCACCTCCACTTTGCCCGAATAATGAAGAAAATACTGTCATTCGTTTTACAAATATATTGAACATCCTATTGCTAGGTACCTTGCTAAGCTGTGAGAATGAAAAGGTGAAGTTTCAAATTCCTGCTCTTAGGTAATTCACAGTCTAATAGGGAAGACAGGTGATTAAGCAGTTAATTCCAATACAATTTAAAAAGCGCTACGATGGGTGTGACATGGTGCTGTAAGCAACTCTGGTCCTAGGAAAAGTGAAGCCTGCATTGCTCAAGGTCAAGAAAATCTGCCAGCAATTTTCTTCATCGGCTTTGGTGACGGGAGGCTGCCCTTTTGGAGGATGTACATGTGGGGCTTTTTGGAGGGTGGGTGGGAATTTTGTTGGGAAGGAGACTATTGTTATGTCATTGGGCCATTTAGTCAAGGACAGCCATGACCCTCTTCAGGAGCAAAGGCACTGAGACATGAGTAGTGACACTACTCTGCCACTAACAACAGGTCATCTCTACAGCTCTCTGTTACGTACTGGGCTTTGTCCTATGTGCGCAAAGGATGCATTAACTTCCCGCACTCTTTAAGTAGGGATGAGTATTAGTTCTGTTTTTTAAATGAGGCAACTGTGGCATAGAGTGCAGAAATACCCCAAGGCATACAGCAAGCAAACAGTAGCGTCAGAATCTTAACTCATAAAATCACCAGAGACTAGATGTCTAACCACTGCTTCGTACTGCCTCTGCCTTCACTCTAAACAGAATGGCCTTCTGCAGAAGGTTCCTATGGTTGATCAGTGATATCCACTAACTACTTAACACTGCCTCCATCAGGAAGTAAGGGTCTATGACCCTTCCCTTTGAATCTGGACAGGCTCAATGACCCTTTGACCAACAGAATATGGCAAAAGTGACACGTGTCAGTTTCTAGGTCTTAAGACACCAGCAGCTTCCACTGCCTCAACCTGGAACATTGACTACTTAGGTTTTTAAAGTCAAAAAGCAAACGTGCATCATAAAGAATATACTCAAGAGTAGCAAGCCTTAAGATGTCAGTAAAAGATTGGACTGCCCTACTGAAGAGACCACATGGAGAGGCCTTGAGGTTTTTATGACACTGCATGGAAAAGGGAAGGAAATGGCTGAATGCAACCCCCCAGCTAGCCCTCCAAGGTAGCAAGGGAAATGTTCTCAGCCCCCCCAGACCAGGCTTACCATCTGCAGGATATCATCTAACGATCCCAGTCAGTGCAAAGTGGAGCAGAAGGTGAGCACTATCCAAAATTCTACCCTCAAAATCATGTTAGATTAAAAAAATATGTGATTTTTAAATGAATGACGTTTGGGGTTGTTTGTTACTCAGCAGTAAGTAACCAGAACAGATAAACTAACTCAGAACCAGATATAAGACAGGGAATGGGGGAAATACAGATGCCAAAGAAAGGGAGGCTAGTGGGACCTGCTAGGAGGTAGGAATCCTTGGAATGAGTCAGCTATTTAAAGAGAGAAAGAGTGAGAGTTCCCCCAAAGAAAGCACATCTTTGCATTCTAATGGTTATTTCACTCTAAATGTTTACCTCCTACATGAGTCCTTCCTGTTACCCTTATTCCTTCAGTCAAGTTTTATTAAACCTCACAGCCTAGATTTGAGTGAAGGAAAAGATACAGCAAGTTAGGGAAGGGATAAGCAAAGAGTTACCATACTCTGTACGGCACAAAGGAAATGCCCTAGTTGTTTGGGCAGACTGCCTAGGTCCCAATCCCAGGTCTACAAGTTTCTTATTTTATCCCCTTGGACAAATTATTTAAACCCTTTGTGACTCAGATGCCCCATCTATAAAAATCAGAGCCAGCACTGACTCCCCATGCTTTCTATATCCATCATCAAGAAAAATAGGGAGCTTCAGAAACCTTCCTCAGTCTTCCCCTCAACACTCAGAGCCTTACTGCCAACATCTGCCTTGAGTCCAACATGACTTCTAGAAGATGGGGTGAAAGGTCTAGAAACCTGGAGCGTGCCCAGAATGCCTCCAGACAGCAAGCATTTTAGGTAGAGAGGGCGAGATGAAAAAACACCCAGGAGTATGAGATAGAAGTATCTTTGGAAACCCTAAGTAGACCACAATGACCTTATATCTGGTGTGTAGAGTACAAGGTATAGGCAGTGGGGGTGGATGGAAGGAGAGGAGTTGGACAGGAAAGCAAGATCAGACCACAGGAAGCCTTATTTCCCATGCCAAGTAGTCTGGGCTTCATTGTGCCAGCAAGTGGCGGGGGGCGGGGTGGGAAGGGCAGCAATTACAAAGTCAGAAATTGTAGACACTTCATACTCAACAAATACTAACGTTTAATCTTCATGAGAACTTTGCTAGGCTGGTAGGGAATGTATTGTTATTCCATTGCTATTGAGGAAACGAGATCTAGAGGTTTAGGCACCAGGACTCGGCAGGTCTGTAGAGTCTTCTCAGACCCAAGCAACCTGAGGCAGAAAATGAAGTTGGTGGTAGAAGCCCACTCAGCACACACATGTGAAGAGAACTGTTACTTTATAAATCCTTCTCTCTGCTCTGGAATTTCACTGTATAGAAAAAGCAATAAATATATCCTAGACAATCTAGCTCATATCCTTAGGTTTACTTCTTATGCTATCATAATGAAACCAAATAGGAGCTGGTGGTCAACTATATATGCCAAGCTTTTCCAAATGATTCTTCTCAGCAAAGTGTTTCTGTCTTGAGTTATAAGGCAATGAGACACCTTTGTTCAACCGACAAGATTCCAATTGCCCATATAAAAAAATAACAAATGACTTTAACGGCCGTACTGCCCATCAGGGTTAACAGTGGGAAACCCACATCATATCCTGAAAAAGAGGTAGCACAAATTTGTTTAATAATCAGTTTATCTTGCCCTTTGCTAGCAATGTGAATGAAACTCACATTCTTTCCTGAGCAAAGAGACTTCTAAATCCAAGCCTGCCTGATTCGGTCTAAATTTTTTTTTTTTTTTTTTTTTTAGATTTTATTTATTTATTTAACAGAGATAGCCAGCGAGAGAGGGAACACAAGCAGGGGGAGTGGGAGAGGAAGAAGCAGGCTCACAGTGGAGGAGCCTGATGTGGGGCTCGATCCCAGAACGCCGGGATCACGCCCTGAGCCGAAGGCAGGCGCTTAACCGCTGTGCCACCCAGGCGCCCCTCGGTCTAAATTTTTATGTTTCAATTCCATCTATCATGATACATTCAAAACCATTAAGGAATAAAAGAACGATAGCCAGTCTCCCTCAATCATTAATCTTTAAAATTTCTAACCTAGAGAGAGTTCACTCTGAAGACTGAGAATGACTTACTAGGAATATTGGAATTTTTCCATAATATGAAACCTGTGTTTTCAACAATATCCCTTTACTTTTCAGTTATTAAACCTCCCCTCAACAACTAACACTTCTACTAACATGAACAACATAGAAGGGAACAGCGCTCTTCAGAGAGTCCCTCATCTAAGGAAGAAAGAACACACAGGCCTCTGTATTCACTGATGGCCGGAAATTCAGCAGATGAAAGGAAATGGAGTTTCAGACCTCTGCAAACTGTCTTTATTCTATGACCTCTTACTACGCACTTTCACCATAAGGAAACAAAAAGGAAAAAACAATCATTATTACTTTCCTAGCCTGTGCCAGGATATGAGTATTTTGTAATTATTCCTCTCCTTTCAGAAAAAGGCGCCATGACGCTCACAGCCACTCCTCAGAGACTCTCCATTTTCTCTCACCAAATGCTCTCACCACCGCGCACTCTTGATTCATTTATTAAATCCTTAGATTCCTCCTTAAATCTTCTCAGTAGGACCTTCACCTCCATCATCATTGCTCTTCTTGCCTCAAACAGCCCAAGCCTCACTCAGATTTCAGTCTCTTCTATTCATTCTCCATTCAAGTAATTTGTGTTGCCCTTCCAAACTATAGGCCTCATTATAAACCTTCTTACCTAATTCTTCTAGGCTAATTCTAAAATTCCTCAGGAGAAATGTTAAATTCCTTCATCTGGTCCCCTTTCCTTCCATGACTTGGCTGTAATTCCAGCGCCAGGGTAAAGGGTGGGGTGACACGGTCTAGAATTTAAAGAACACACTCTCGTCACATGAAGTCAGCAGTACAAGCAAGTGTTCAGTTTAGGTTTCAGTCTTTTATGTCCCAGGCCTTATGGGAGAGGAAAGCCAGGCCTTTCAAAAGGCCTGAGGTCTTCAGCGTAGAATTTGGGGTATGACAGAAGGTCACATGCAGTGCACTTTATGCTTGCCTCCCCAGAATATTTTCCTATTGGAGAATATTTCTTCAATTCTCCAATTTCTCCTTTCTCCTGTTGAGAAAAAACTTTGAAGCCTGAGCTGAACTGACTCCAAGGGGCTCTGATTGGTCTAAACCAAGTGAGGCCATGGCATCCCTCTGGCCACAGTCAATGGTCCAGGGATGGGTACATAAACTGGCCTTAACCCAAGCAGCTCAGAGCGTTGTCCCAGCCCCTAGTATTGCTTCAGAGGCAGGCACATGATCTAAGATGCTCCGATCATAATAAAGCTCTGGACTTTGAAGAATGTGGGAAGACATTCTGTTACTTCCCCCGGCTATGAAGGAAACCTACAGCCTGTAGCTGCTGGCAGCTACTCTGCCACTACCATAAAGTCAGACAAAGGAGAAATTCAATATAAATGTGGGCAGAGTAGGCAGAATACTTAGAGAACCACACATGCAAATGCACGTGCGTGCACACACACACACACATACACACACACAAAATGGGGCCTCATTCCTGAGGACATTGTGAATATTTGGGTTATTTACTAAATGAGTTAATAAATTCCCTTTCCTATTGAAAGCCAGACCTATCACCTAAACCATCCTAACCTATCCTGTACCCACTCTCTTTTCCCTCTTCAACACAGCCCCTTCATCCTTGTAAATTCTTTCCTCTCCCCACCCTACTTCACTTATTTTATCTCTGGGTCTCAGGAGAGGCTGTCAGCATTTACTTCCTTCTTCTGAGCCAGCTGGGACCCAGAAGTGGGTAGTTGCTTCCAATCCTATGGACAGAGAAGGTAGGAGGCTATTCTTATGAACTAGTTTCAAGGTTAAATATCTTAGAAACAATTAGATCTTTCTTCTCCATACCTCCAGCACAGTTACTACGTTAAAAATGTCGTCTTTTGCCAAGTTCAGTTGCACTTCCAAAGGGGTCTGTTAACCTGACTTCAGTTCACAGCAAGACCTGGGGAAGCCAAAGAGAAAGGGAGGGGTGGGAGAAGGAGAAAAACAAATCACCCCATGGTGCACATGGAATAGCTCATGGTCCCCTAAAAAAGCATGGCTTTTAACAGTCCTCTACCTTTCCACATACCCTTCCCTCTGTCCAGAATCCCTCAACTGAACTCATGGCCACATACATGTTGGCCTATCTTTTAAGACTTAAGTAAAGAACAAGGTTAGGAAGCCACAGGTACAATTGAGCACTCTCTCCATCATGTCCGCACTATGGTATACAGGCTTCTCTCATAGCTCTTGCCATTCTTGTTTACACTCACTTTGCTCAATTCTGATGCCCCTGCCAGACCCAGATGATAAATGCTGCTGGAAAGCAAAGTCCCTATCATATAGTAAAGGCTCAAAATTCTTTTATATGTCGAACCTCATCTATAAGCTAAAATATGAAAAGGATTAGCTTTAGATTTCTTACATAATGGGAGTCTCCAGTGACTATTATAGACAGTGGAAGAAAGAGCTTTGAAGGCAAGATCGGAACCCTTATGAGAATGTAAAAAAGACCTCTGCACTCATGCCTGAAGTGCCTAACCCTTGCGTTAAATCACCCACTCAGTGAACCATCACCGCACTGCCTACTGCCAAACCCTAGTCAATTAGTCACTAGTGTTAATCTGATTAATTACTTCACCAAGCACAATGCTGCCTCATTCAAATTTAACCTTACAAACCCAATACTTATCCCAAACTCTTCATAAACCCTGACTTTTGCTTTCTTCAAGAAGGAGCATTGCCAGTCACAGGTCCCTCTTGACCGGCAA
The DNA here is from genome assembly GCF_017311325.1 of Ursus maritimus. Classification (NCBI taxonomy): domain Eukaryota; kingdom Metazoa; phylum Chordata; class Mammalia; order Carnivora; family Ursidae; genus Ursus; species Ursus maritimus. Next base: position 10,223,030 of record NW_024426008.1, read on the forward strand.
GAAATAAATTCAACTTTTGTCCTTCAGATTTGAGTCTGGGGTCCTGCAAGTTGTGACTGCTTTTAATAGACTGCAACCCTACTTATTGAAGACACCTGAAAACACACAATCTACAGAGAACGTGGTATTTTTCAGGTAGTTGGAACAAAGCATCTCCAAAGTGCCATTACACCATTCCCACACTTCTCAACCTCCCATCCCCTTAACCTGTCTGTAACCTATTATACCCACTCGATAAAATAAAAATTAAATACAATTAATTCCTTTCTTTTCCATTCAAGAAAGCTCAAAGTCAGTTGCTTAAAATTGTAAGAATTACTCGACGAGATCTTCAGATCAACAAGAACTACATGGGTCTAAGAGATAAACAATCCAAAAATTAATGGCTTACTTGCCCAGGTGCCCAACATTAGGGAGAGACATTACCAAAGGGTCTGAGCTACACAGGATTTAAATTTTTGTGCAGAACCTCAAATAAATCTTCGATATAGACTTCCAGCAACAATTGAATAATTTTTTAGTCATTTTAATTCTTGAAGAGATTTTACTGCTGGTACTTTTAAATGTATTCCTCTTTATAAGTTCATTCACGCTATTTTTCTAATACAGTATCTTTTAATTTAAAAAACATTCAATGCAAAACTTCAAACTGTACAAAGAAAGTGACTATGGGGCGCCTGGGTGGCTCAGTCGTTAAGGATCATTAAGGATCCCCGGATCCTGGGATCGAACCCCGCGTCAGGCTTCTCTGCTAGGAGCCTGCTTCTTCCTCTCCCACTCCACTGCTTGAGTTCCCTCTCTCACTGGCTGTCTCTCTCTCTGTGTCAAATAAATAAATAAAATCTTTAAGAAAAAAAAAAAAAAGAAAGAAAGTGGCTATGAAATTCATCCTCCGTGCTTGGCACTGACATTGCACTTACAGTGGGTGTGGCCAATGGGAACCGGGCTGGTGTCTGTGTTAGCCAGCTGGTAATAAAGTGGTCTGATTCTAAGAATCTCCCCTTTCATCCTCCCTGCTGAGGGTTAAGACAGCATAGAGAAGCATTAGCACAGTGACTGTCTTACAGAAGCCACTCAAGAAACGTTTTGTTCACATTTAAAATTCAGTGTAAGAAAAGTAAATACCGTGGTATCTGTTTGCCAAAAATACCTAATTCTCTCCCTCCCAACACATGGTGGGCTTATAATTACTTGCCCTCTTATGTTGGGGGGAGGGGGGGTGCCAGCGAGAGATGCCACCCGTAGAGCATTTAATAACCCCTGCGCGACCCTCCAGAGCCCTCTTTTCCTTCAGACGTGGACAGACTGGCTACTTTATCAGATCAGACCCCTGAATGATTATGGTGAACAGAACCTTCTAATGATATGTGATGAACGTGAAACATGAGGCAGAAATAAACCTTTGTTGTTTTAAGCCACAGAGCATGGGGTTGTGTGTCATTCTAGTAAAACATAGTCTCTCCTGACTGATTGAAGTGTAATGTGGCCCATTCAAGGAAATGAAGTCATTCAGGTACTAAAAATACATCTCAGTAGAGTGATTTCACCTAAAGGTAATCTTTTTCGGACACTGATAATATTTTACTGAGCATAGATTATATGTCACTTAAAATTCTATGAATTAAGAAACTTCCAGTACAAATAGCATGAAAATGGCCTCTCATTTCACCTCATGTTAAAACCTCAACTGACAAACTGAAGTCTAAAACTGGAGGCCAAAGTAAAGTGAAAACAGCCCAAACTCACTTCACGCTCCGGCCCCACCAGGGGCTGGGGCTGCGAGCCTAATTGAGGTTTGTCTGCTGACTGCTGTTACCCCAGAAGCTATCACTAATAATTATAGCCAGGCCTCTCCCCCCCTTTGCTCGTTTCCTTCTTAGCATGAGACAACAAACTTCGTTTTAAGCTCTGTAAGGGGCGCCAGACTTTCTTTTGTTCTTGGCAGAGGGAGGAATATTTTTAGAAAATAACCTCACTATTTTCAGAGGGGGGTCATTAGAAGCCACAGAATGAGAATAATGTGTGTCCCTGAGGGTTCAGATACCTAGTTAGTGAATTCTGAGCTGACTCCAAACCACAGAAGCTTCACCATCCTGTCTTAACTCTGGTTGCGGAAGCAATTCAGGATGACACATCCTGTCTCACGCTACCTGGCTGGGCCTTCGTTTCTGGGGAACAAAGAGAGTTTGGAGTTTTAGAGTTAAAAATAAAATCACAGCACCATTGGGCATCCTAAATCTTCACTAAAGGAAATGGGTACGCCACCACAAATTTCTCAGAGATCAGCTAAGTTCTGGCGACAGAAATGCAGTGCACTGTCTCGCTGCTGGGGACAGTGTGTGCATGAAGTCTGATCGGCTCCTTCAGCTTGAGATACTCGGTGGGCGCAACTGATGCTGGGCGCCTGGACCTCACCCACGTATTCTCAAAAGAGAGAATCTATGTAAATGTTCTCGGCAGATTTGTAAATGACATTCCTGAAACCCTTCCTTCTCCCCTTCCCATTTCTTCTTCCCCCTCTTAGAATTGAAAGAGCACTCTGGAACCAAACCCTGCCTTTCCAGAGTTCGTTAACATTTTCTCAAAGAACAGTCCTACATAATTCCTAAATTGAGCTTGCCTTCTTTTACATTGTGGCAAAGTGCAATTACAGTTTAAAGGGAATATTTATGTACATTAGTTAACGACATCATTGCAACTTACTGCTCACACATCAACACTTAATTAGTGTAAGCATAAGTGACATAATTGCTACAAGGCATGCATTTACTAGTAATGTGAGATAATTTCATGCACTATGCACATTTTAAATATCTACTTTATACGTTGTCAGGCTGAATTTTTTAAATCAATAAGGGATATTTACATGGATCAGAAAGCAGTCTTCTTCCCTACTGTAGACAAATATACTGTTAATGGCCTTTTGACGCATTTAATATCCTGCAGGGTTTTGAAAGCCAGGAAGGTGAAAGATGGGCTGCAGACCCTGCCCTCGGGGATAAAGAGAATCCCCTAATATATGGAGCATCATCCACATTAATTACATGTGTTGCTCTCTTTCATTTACAACCATGCAATACGCATTTAAATCTCTCTCCAGGCATTACAAATTCTAGCTTAGAAATATTTCTTTGAAATACAGTGGCTCTGTAAAATGGGGAGTTTCAAAGCCCCCTTCAAAACTCGCAAACACTTCTAAGAAATTAGGAAGAGCACGTCTTTCTACAATGCACCTTTACTCAAAGCAACTCCCTGCAGAGATTTCTTCAGAGGCTTTTCCTATGTTTCTTCATCAAGTTCAAACCCCAGCATGGGACAGCACCAGACCTTGGGGATCTGGCTGTTACTCACTTTCAGCCTCCTGGGAGGGGGCATTCCAATCACTCCAAAGGCTGGCTTCTCCCTCCACCCTTGCGCATGCTACACCCTCTTCCTGCAACAACCCCCGCACCCCACCCCCACCGCCAATCCCCCTGGAGTCTCAGCTCCATCCTGCAGCCCTACTGCACGCCCTTCTCTCCCTGATCACAGCATCAATCATATGCTGTGCTGCTACTTGCACATCTGTCTCCCTGGTAGATATCGGACAAGACTCACATGATGGATTGATTTCACTTAGCCGATCCCTACGTAACTGTGGTGAATACCCTGTCCCACAGAGACAGAAAAGTGTCGTGAAGGAGAACCTGTGCTTTAGAGTATAATCTTCAACCCAAGGTGACTTTAGCCAAAACCCTTCTCCTGCCTCAAGTTCCTCATATGTAGAATCGGGAGAAGTGGCCTAAAAACCCCAACCTTACAGACTGGCTGACCCTAGTCAGAGTCCTTGGGCTATGGACATGGATTTTTCTCCCTGGCTGCCTGTCTCTCCAGCACCCAAGCCTATTTTTATCCCTGAAGCTCACCTACAAGCCTGCCCTACCTTACTGAATACCCAGCTCTCCCAGCCCAGGGTAGCGATTAGGACTGCTCTGGAGCAAAGTTGAACAGTCAGGGCCACAGCAATGCTGGGCTTCTGAATTACTCTTTCCCTCTCAGGAAGGCAATCAACACTTCACCTTGAGATGAAAGTGTCCTAGATTTAAGTTCCAGCTCAGCCACTATGTCAGTTATTTAGCACCTATTTCAGCGCCAACTGTATACCAGGCAATGTGTTAGGTGTTCGGGAGGCAATGGTGAGGAAAGCCACCTCTCACAGCACAAACGGTTCCAGCTGGGTCTGAAGCAAGCCTTGAACTTGTTGGAGGCTGTTTCTTTAATGTGGAGACAATACACCCCCCCCCCAACACTTAAAAGTCTGTGATGAGACTAAAAAAGAGAAAGTGTATTTGGGGATATGTTATAAACTGTAAAGCACGATACAAATCAGGGCTACCAAATTCTTACCCCTTCCCAAGTGTCTCCCAATGCTCGGTCCATATGAACCTAGCAGCGTTATGTCGCCGAGCTAAACGCACTTTCCTCCACAGTTCCTAGCTCTAGACCATGCTACATTCCCCATAAGTTCAGATCTTCCTGCTTGACAGGCTAATGTGCTGTTGCCATCCCCCTTGATATTAGTCTAATTCTGATTTGAGGCTACGGAAGTGACAAGTGAAGCTATTTTAGAGGTGCCTGGGGTCGTAAAACATTTTGAAAATTATTTTTGCTGTCGCAGTCACGTCAGAATAGATCTGCATGAAGATTCTGTGGTTCTCAAGTGAACATGAGGTGCCTTTCTGCTTGTGCTCTGCAGAGAGCTGGCATGATGAACGGTGCTGTCATCAGTCACTTTGCTGAATGCCACGGAGGCCCGCACGGAGCCCCCTGAGCCAGGGCCTTGGGGATCTGCCCTGCAACTCTGAGGGAGCTTTGCAACCAAGAGTGCCTAGAAGGATCCAGGAACAGGAAACAAAGAGTCTCTTGCCACCAAAAACACTTTTATTCCAAGTGTCAGGAGTGGATGTCTTTTTTCAACAGGAAAGATCCAGAAAGCTTTGAGGGGAAGTCTCCATCTTGCACTTTCTAAAAGAGTAACTGAGAAAAGTTGCAAAAATCGGAACTGAAATTCTCTAGCCATTTATTCTCTTCTCTCCGTTTGTGCATTGAGCCTAGCTGCCCTCTTTAAGTAATGATAGTAATGAATCCAATGAATATGGGAGGACAATGACCAAAAAAATGGCTTTTTAACAATAGCCTTGAAATAGGAGCTTTCCAAAAGAGGAAGCCCAGAGGGGTCATGGAGAGGCCTTACTTTTTACCACAGATGGAAAGAAAGGTAGGGAGGAATCAAGGGTGGTGGGACCAGAGTCTACACGATGAACACCAGGCCCACAGAGTTAACTACTTGACTTCTCTCTGCGTCTTTCTGCAGAGCGCGCAGCAGGGGAATCCATACACAGGAAACAAGGGCTCTACTCCCAAAGCATCGAGATAACTCAAAGCACAAAGGTAACTTCTAGATCTTTTCTTCTAAACCTCACTATCCAGGCTGTGAGGCCTTTTAGGATTAGAACCATACGTTACCCATTTCTGTACCCACCACATCACATGGTGCCTTACGCAGAGAATGTCTTCCATGGGTGCTCGCTGAATGAACGAATGACCAAACGGCTAAGAAACAATGAAGAGAAAGAATGAGGAGACAGGCAAAGAGATCGAAATGGAGAAAAGAAGAGGAAAAAGACAAATTGTATAGAGAGCAATGAGCATATAAAACTAATGGATAAAAATCAGAAAATATGGAGGTCTGCCCAGGCTAACCCGGCTTGGCTGACAAAAAACAGCCAGGTGAGTTGAGTGCTTTGTGAAGGGAAGCAGAAAGTCACTGTGCCACGGTTTTCTTTCCGTCCCTTGACCATCTCCCTCACTGAAGACCCTATCTTGCCACCAAGAAAACAGAAGAAAAGGTACCTTTTCAGGTTAAAAATCCAGTTTATCCAGCTTCCTGATTCCGACACCCTTCTATAGATCTATAATTCTAGAATGTGGTAACTGAAATTACTCTGCCTACTGCCATCCCCTAATTCTATGCACAAAGTTCATCCACACACAGAGTCACCATCATATGTCCTACGCCACTAATGCACTGGAAGGATTCAAAGTGTATCAGATTCAGCAGCTTTCAGACAAAGAATATTATTTTTAATGCACTGTGGCAAAGTAAGCGTCAATGGTGCTTTTGACCTTCATTATTTGTTCTGAATAGAACCACATGGTTCTCAGAGCTTGCAAGAGCATATTTCCACAAACCTCCATCAAGTAACAATTACTGATGATTCTAATCTCTTTCGATAAATATTTTAGAACATGGCAGAATCATGGTGTCAGTAGGAGACATCCTCAAAACGTCCTCCTGGATAGGGGCTATTATTTTCCTAGTTACACAAAAAAAGAGAGCTTTTATCCTCCTTCTCAGTAGACTGATATATTTACGTCACAAACCTCCACATAAAGATTTTAATAGCTAAGAAATTGTTACTCCAATGTTTTCTCTCAAACACCTGAACCATTCTTGCTCTCCATTTTGCCTCTTTTATGTCAACTCACACCGAGCTACCACCTTCGAAATTTCTGTCTCTAGGCCCTGGGGAAAAGCTGCAATTGAACAAGGATGTGTCCAGACCTGGTACAGACTAGAGATGCTTACAAGTCATCTGGATAAGCAGAGATGTACTCCAAAACAGGTCCGGCCTTTTTATATAACTCATCCTCCCAGTGTGGCTTACCATAGCGTTTCCAAAACCACAATTTACAATTCACAAGAGAACACATGTCATGTTACTTACAAACAAAGGCAGACATCCATTTTATAATAATAGCAATATAAAAACAATAATTACAATATCAACTTGAACTGCAACTTGTGGTTACCTTCCGGCTCCCTGGTGACAAAAACAAACATAACTTACCGGAATTCAAAATGTAAACTACTAGTGAAAGACAAAGACTTGTGTCAATTGTATTTTACCTCTGAAAGAACTAGAGTCCTTAAAACACAGGCTGGATATTTTATACCCTTCAATTTAGCTGTGCCACCCTACAGGAAATGGTGGGCACCCATTAATTCCCACCAACCACGAATGCATGAAGAATGAAAATCTCCAGCGAGGCCTTGCAAAGAAACTGACCACTGAAGCCAAGTTTCAAAAGGAGACCCAATGAGTCTCACACATCCTACCTTCACACTGCATGTCTCACAACTCCCCCATTTCATTCCTCTGGGACTGATTCGGACACCAGTATCCCTGGCCAGGGCAACTGCTCTTGCTTTCAACCAGCTTCCAGAAGTGAGGACCACACTACAGTTCATCTACAAAACAAGTAAGTACATACGGGATGAGGCTGGCATCAAAGTTCTCATCAGCAGCCCTGCACGTTAAACACGTAAAGACATACTCAAAGTTCTACAGGTTTCTGAACCTGAAATTCTATAGTCATACAAAAAAACAAGAAGGAAGATTTAAAAAAAAAAGTGGTTTTTTTGGATATGCACGGACACAGAATATTGATAAACCAAGCACCATTTGTGAGTCTGACATTTGAGTATGTACCACAGACAAAAAAATAAAGTTGCCACCAAAACAGAGGAGACATACGATTCCAAGAAAAGAGAAGCTACCCCGAAAGTGCAAGACATATTCAAAGACTCATAACAGTTGATGCTGTAAGCAGATTTGAAGAGCAACAGGCCACACAGAGCAGGAAGCTGATGTCTCCAGAAGGACAAAAAAAGTATCGTGTGTGGTAAAAATGAGGCTGGGTGATTTTGAGAATACGGATAAAAAACACTGTTAATTTGACAGCTATTGGGCAAAAACAAAAATGCAATAAAGGATAGAGTCGCTTATAAAAAGTCAACTTAAAAAAGAGAAACAGGAAAGACAGAAGAGCTACCAGAAAAAGCCATTGTTTAAATATGAGTCATGCTAAAATATGACAAAATTGTCGTAAAAGTGAATCCATTTGACTTTGACACTAGGAACATTCTTTTTCAAATGGCAAAAATGTTCTAACACTGGACATAAAAGGAGGAAATGCAATCCCACGCCTTTATTTGAATTTGCAGTGAATAATATGTAGATGGCCATTAAAACAAATAATATTCATTGGCTTCCAGCCTGCGGTAAAAGCTAAAGACAAAGCTCCTAATAATTATGGTTTCAGAAAGGAAGGTAAATGTTTCACTATGACTCTGTAAAATTAAAAGCAAAGTTGCCAGAAATTGGGAAGTAGAAGGGCAGAAGAAGAAAGAGAAGGGAGAGCAGAGATAATAAGCATTATATTATGCAACTCATCAAGAGGGAAACTAAAAAGAGCAGTGTATAAAAGTGGTTGCTTTGGCTGAGTAAAACTGAGGCTAAGGAAGAATAAGCAGAAAAAAATTCTACTTTGCATCTCAAACACCTCTCTGCTTACAAAAGCTAAGCAAACAATACGTATATCAAGTCATCCGCTGTACACCTTAAATATGTACAATGTTTATGTTAATTATACCTCAATAAAGCCGGAAAATCAACCAACCAGTATACCTTGGGCATTTCCTTTAAACAACAGAAATTTATTAACATGGACAAAGGGAGATCTTAAATGAAAAAGCACAGCATCATCTCAGATATGTGGATATGGGGGTATAGATGCTCAGGAAAAAGCCTTAAAGGATATAGGCCAGCTCATTCATGTTTTCACACTCAGAAAATGGATTATTGGTGGTTTTTCACTTTCTTCTTTACATCTTTACATATTCTTTTTTTTTTTTTTTTTTTGCAAAGAGAACATCTTAAAAATACCAAAAAAAGTTTTATTCTTGAAAATCAAAACTTTTTTTAAGATTATTTATTTGAGAGAGAGAGAGAAAGAGAGAGAGAGAGAGAGAGAGAGAGAGAGAAAGAGCACAGGCACATACGTGGGGGAGGGGCAGAGGGGGAGAAAGAATCTCAAGGGGACTCCTCACTGAGCGCGGAGCCCTACAGGGGGCTCCATCTCAGGACCAGAGATCATGACCTGAGCCGAAATCAAAAGTCGGGGGGCTCGGGGCGCCTGGGTGGCTCAGTCGTTAAGCGTCTGCCTTCGGCTCAGGGCGTGATCCCGGCGTTCTGGGATCGAGCCCCACATCAGGCTCTTCNGAATAAATAAATAAAATCTTTAAAAAAAAAAAAAAAAGTCGGGGGGCTCAACTGACAGAGCCACCCTGGCGCCCCTTGAACATCAAATTTTAAAACGTATCCTCAAATCCTACAATTAACCAATTTTAAAAAATCAATCTATTTTTCCTAGATTTTTGTAACATTTCAAAGTATTACAATATTTTAATTTTTTGTATAAGTGGGATCATAAATATATACATTAATATTTACATAAATGCGATTATAAATAACATACCATAATTTTTCACACTATTCACCCTCCATTTATTTACAACATGCTCACGCCTCCATTATATCAACTATTACCCAAACCAGTAGGCATGTCTATTTGTCATACCTGTCTGTTTTTTCCAGAGGATAAGATTCTGAAGCTACGAACTATGTTTTAATAATTTTGTATCCCCAATTCCTTGCACATAAAAGGTATGCAATGTGAACCTTGATCAATCTGAGAAAAAGTCTGATGTACCGCCCTCCTGTGAGCACAGTTACCAAACATTCCCTTCCTAAATACTGTGTTCAGGCATGCCACAGAGGAACTAAGGCGACTACTGAACAATGCAGAGCCCTCATGTTGTTCCATCTTCCCCTCCTGATGGTAAATTCCTGATCCTCTGGACAGCTAGGGGGTATTTTCTTTTCTGCTTGATCATTCCACCTGAAAAAAAGGACCAGTTCCCAAAAGGTAGCTTTCCACCATTCGAGCTTTTGGAGGAGCTCCAATGGGCCTCCAGCAGAGGGCGCAGCGGTTCCCAAAAAGAGACTTCACCAGGAATGAAGGGAAACAAGATCTCCTCCCCTTGCGCCATCAAATCTCCACCTTTTGAGATTTTTTTTCTACAATGTTCCTCATCCTCACAATGAGATAATAAATTAAGTCTCCAATTTTAGTCTTCAAATGACTGCCCTACTGTAGCACCAGGGCCAACAAGCAAAGTACTATGCTCCCATGGGTGACGATTTTGTCACTTAGAAGTAAAGAACCCAAAGGAGGGAGGAAGAAAGATAAGGTGGGGGGAAACAAATTTCAGATCTTATAGTTTCGTCTAAAGAAATCTGTCAAATGACCTCAAAAATAATTGCAGTCACCATCTTTCCTATTAAAATCACTTAAACTTATTTTTTCTCAAAAGCATTTTATGAGTCTCTTGTTTTAAGCTAAATTAAGACTGCATTTCCTATCCGTACTCAATAGTACTCAGAAAAGAATATGGCACATTTTAGAGATAGATGAAGGAGACTGAGAAGTACAAACCTCCAGTTATAAAACAAATAAGTCACTGGGATCGAAAGTACAGCATTGGGAATATAGTCAATAATATCGTAATAACTTCGTATGGTGACAGATGCTACTACCTACTTATCATGGTGAACACTGAGTAAGTATGTAATTGTCAAATCACTCTGTTGTACGCCTGAATCTAATATTGTATGTCAACTATACTTTGATTAAAAAAGGAATTTTCCAACAAAACCATTGCGACCACCACACAGATCAGAAAATAAAAAATTACAGGACCCACCTCTTCATGACCTCACCCAGCCAAAGGTAAACAACATGCTGAAATTTTATCACCATAGACTAGTTTTGCTCAGCTTTGAAATTTACATAAATAAAAATCATATAGAAAAGTGCTCTGTAAATAGAAGCTACCACTGCATTACAACTATGAAAACTTTTGCTAAATGAAGAATAAGAAGTTAAACCCCATGCCCCAGTAAACTCTAAGCAAACCTTATAACTAACATTCTAAATCAGATTTATCCACCGATTACATGGAGAACTGAGCTCAAACAGAAGTTTTGTAACTGTTTAAGCAAAGATCACACCCTCAGCTCAGGAAGTAGCTAAATTGTAGTTCAAACCTAGATGTCCTCACTCCAAACTATTCTTTCCTCTATTTCACACAGCCAGGCGAATAAATAAGATACTGCACTTCTACTAGAATATCATCACCTTACTTAGGGCTCATAAGTCTTAGAACACTGGGTTGAGCAAACAACCGGTTCCCCTCTATGAAATGCATCATCCTTTGGTGACATTACAAGGCAAGCTCCTGAACGGCGTGAATGCCTGCCTAAAGACAGATACAGGCCATGTTTACATGACAGGCTTACTCCTATTAAAGGAGTTTCAAGTCATTGGGGATATAACCAAGGAATGGTTTTATTTCATCATTATTTCTAAGTTTAATAACATTGAGTTTTCCCCTCTCCATTACTTAAGGACATTTTAGGCAAATCCCATAGGTTGCTAGGCTCTTTCTAAAATCCCAGCCCCCAAAATAATAATATATACATACATACATACATATCCAGTCCAGTTAATACTTCAATCTCACATTCAATTCAAAAGCTAACCACTTATTGTATCACAGACTGGATCAGTGGCTCAAGTAGTCTACTGTAAAGAGGAAAGCATGATCCGCTTTTATACTCTTCCTTTCCCACCATGTCCTGGAATTCAGAATAGGAGAATACGGTATACTTTGGGTCACTTCTTTCCCTCCCTTTCCCTCTATCTTGATCTTTGCAGTTAAGTCAGAGAAGGAGAAATAAAGGAGGCAAAGACACTCCTATGTAACTGGCCACCTGTCAGTAATGAGGAGACATCACTGGTCTCCCTCGCATTCAGTCTGGTTCTATGTAATGGTGGTGGCCCAGGCTGATATGGCCGTATGTGCCAATGTGGGCCCCATGCCAATGTTCTGGCCTCAGTGTAGATCAGGGTTCTCAACAGCAACCCTACTGACATACTGACATGTTTAATTCTCTGTGCATTGTATGATGATGTCTAGCAGTACACCTGGCCTCTACCTACTATATGCAGTAGCACCCTCCTCCCACTTGTTATAATGAAAATTGCTAATTGTCCCCTAAGGGTGAATTCAGCCTTGATGAGATCCATTAACAAAGATGGTATATGTGTATAGCTCTTGAGCAGCCTCAGGAGCAATGGTTACTTCAAATCCTTCCCTGGGTGGGGTATCCACCCGTTTAGCTTAGATGTCACCTGGGCAGGCCAAGGATAACTGATCCATCCTTTAACCTGTCTAGTTCTTAATGTGTAGCCATGCTAACCAATCATCGTTCTCTTTTGAGCTCTCCAAGAACTGCAGAAAGTTGGAATGTAACCGTATTTGGATACAGGGTCTTTAAAAAGGTAATTTAGTTAAAATGAGGACATAATCCAATATGAATGGGGTCTTTAAAAGAAGAATAAATTTGGGGGGCCTGGGTGGCTCAAAGTTAGGCATCTGACTCTTGATTTTGGCTCAGGTCATGATCTCAGAGTTGTGGAACTGAGGCCCATGTTGGCCTCCATGCTCAGTGCAGAGTTGGCTTGGGTTTCTCCCTCTCTCTCTGCCCCTCCCCCAACTCACACGTGCTCTAAATAAATAAATAAAATCTTTAGAAGAGTAAATTTGGACATAGACAAGTACAGGGTAAAAGCAATGTGAAGACACAGGAAGAAGAGAGCCATTCACAAATCAAGAAGATACCTCAGAAGAAACTAACTCTGACAACACCTTGATCTTGGACTTCTAGCCCCCAGAACTGTGAGAAAATAAATTTCTGTTATGCAAACCACCCAGTCCATGCTACTTTGTTGTGGCAGTAACAGCAAACTAATACATACCAATCCACTCCTATTCTTATCAGCTTGGAGTGGGGAGATGATTGAATAAGGAGGGCAGATTGTGCCTCTTCTTATTAAGCCCTAGAGAGGTGTTTATACCCAGTTTTTTGGTGTCCCCATTTCAATGAGGGGTACTTGGACACTCTTCAACTCTGAGCCCTTATCACCAATTCTGGAGCAACAGAAGAAAAAAGTTCCACTCACTGTCATGGTATAGATGCATCCCCCGGGATTTTAACAGCATCCAAAAAGAAAGCCATATTTTCAGCATTACAAAGAGAAAAATAGTTCCTCTATTGTCCACTATCATACATCTCATAAATGCCTCATAAGACAATAGCACCTTGCGTATGTGAATCGGAGTGAAGGTTCTATGATGCAGTGACATGTCTGCTTGGTGATTTCATGGACAATATACCATAAACATGGCCAACTTATGGAATAATCTCTTTGCATTGCTGGCTGGGAAATTGTTTTCAAACACTGGTCAAGGTCTGGATGGCATCCTTCTAAGCAGACATAAATCACTGCCTTGAGTGCTCTGAACAATTCTAGGACAGGAAACGATCTTGGCAGTCACCTAACCTAATCCCTCATCTGATGTTTCAATGACTTCCGTCTACCTATGACCATGCTAGCTTGCACATAAAACAGAACACTAGAGAAATAAAACCATGTGAGGATTCTAGATGCATAAGCCCTAACTGGAGGGTGAATGAAGCATTATGCACATTCACCAGTAAAACCTTATTTTTAAGAAGCTGGTCTTTGAGATTCTTCACTGAATAGGAAAACACTGTTTCCATTCCTGGTCACCTCCTTCAGCACTCTCCCATTCTATGCCTCACCGTGTGACTAGGATCCGTTTGGTGTTAACACTATGTAGAGTGAAAAGAGAACATCAAAAGAATTTAGTAGGCCAGTCTTAGCCTAGGACAAGTAGCTGGATATTTAACCTTGGGCAAGTCCACTAGTCACTTTTGACTTTTAATTTCTTCATCTTTAAAATAGGATAAAAATATACAGTTTTAATGTTTACCATGTTTTATAGTTTATTGCTTTCCATTTTTAATTTCCCAAAATCTCATCTCATTTATATATAACAATATACATATGTATATACGTGTGTGTGTGTGTGTGTGTGTGTGTATAAAATTTTGCCCATATCCTGCAGATAAGCTTCCCCTATCTGTAATACCTAAGTCTCTACATAGACCTTTCCACTCTGGGTAATGTTATCCTTATGAAACCTCCTTGAAATTGCAGCTAATTTCTGCCAAGTCTGGAGGGACATGTTAAGAGGGTACAATAATGTGTTAGTTTTCTTTCACCGCCATAACAACCACAAACATCGTGACTAAAAACAACACAAATTTATTATCTCACAGTCCTGTAGGTCAGAAGTTTGAGCTGGCTCAACTGGTTTCTCTAATCCAGATTTCACAAGGCAGAAATTAAGGTGTCAGCCAGCTAGGCTCTTACCGGGAGGTTATGGTAAGAATCTGCTTCCCAGCTCATTCAAGTTCTTATGGCTTTAGTACTGAAATCCTATGAGCTGGAGCTGCCCTTAGCTCCTAGAGGCATCTCTGCAGTCCCTGCACATGGGCCCTGCTCTCAGAGCCAGCAATGGCACGTCAAACCCTTCTGATGCTTAGAAACTCTCCAACTTCCCCTTCTGCTGAACCTCCAACTTCCAGCCAAAGAAAGTTCTCTGCTTGTAAAGGCTCATGTAATTAGGCTGTGCCCACGGGAATAATTCAGGATCATCTTCTCCTAAGTCTATACCCTTTAATTACAACTGCAAAGTCCTTTTCCTTGTAACATGATATATTTATATGTTCTAGAAATTTTGGAACATTTTCTAGGAGCCATTATTCTGCCTACATGGTGAGAGGGGAAAAATGTATTGGGGCACAGAAACTACTTTCTCCATAGTACTGATCTGTCCAGGGATTTTTCTTCTGATTCAACTGGGCACTTAAAAGAGCAGCTTACATTTAATGTGCATTATTACATGCTCAGAACTTTACTAGTATTTACATATACTACTTCATTTAATCCTCATAATCTCTTATGCAATAAATCCTATTATCATCCCCATTTTACGCCTGAGGCCACTGAGGTTCAAAAGAACAAGGATTTAAACTCCATCTCTGTGACTCCAGAATCCCACCCCCTCAACACTTTACTGCTGACAAGTCATATGCTCAGAGATCATGTCACTTGCCCAGAAATACACAGATGGTCAATGAAAGTATAAGGAACAAAATCAGGTCTGCACCTGTCTTTGCACACCCTGCTCTAGCTGGCTGGCCCTCCGCTCACATGTGCCGGGTGCCCTGCAGTCGGAGGCGATCCGACCGCACAGCTGTCCATACAGCACCACGGCACTCGCTTTTATTACTCTCTTCTCCACATCTCTGAAAGTACACATTCTGCTGGGGCCACAGTAGCTTTGAAAATAGTGGGGCATTTTTTTTATACTATAAATGCCATACTTTATAATGCTAAAATATAAATTTGATAGAACTAGGCTCTGGAGCTTGGACTCCCATAATTACCTTCCAGCACACTAGGCAGGAAAGAGTAACTACCTAGACCAACAGGAAATGGAAGGAGGGTAATTCACCATCAGAAATTGTGAGTGAATGACTACAGTCTATAATACTCACTCTTCTGTTTCATCTGTAAGCACTTGCTCAAGCATGTAAATATGCAGGTGGTCCTAGAACTGTGACAACCCACTGTGTAATTGATGACACACAATACTAAAGATTTATTCATGTCCCAAGGGCCAGATATTCATTTGAACATCATATTATAGAGAGCAATTAAGGAGCTCTTTCCATAACTCATTGATAGGGCACTCTGAAATTTTACTGAAGTTCCTTTCAAGTGTGGATGTTGACATCACAGCCTTTTCTGTGAAGAGTACTATTTTCAGACACAATCAGCAAACTTGGGAAGTTACTAAACAAGCCTCACTTGATGTCTTTAAGAAATGGGGTATGTGGCGTAAATTAAGTGTTTGTGATTATTCTTATATGGTCAATCAGTTAATAATAATATTTACATACACATTCTCATTTAATGACCATAGCAACCCACACAAGATGGGTGTTATTATGCCCAACATGCACATGAGAACACTAAGGCCCAGAAAGGATAAGTAGCTTTTATCCAAGATCAGACAACTAGGAAGAGGCAGGACCCAGTTTTCGTAGCCATACCAGTCTGTTGCCAGCGCCCATCCCCTCTAGTGCCCTCCCTGCTGCTTATTCAGTATCTTCTTCAAAGGCAAAATATGTAAACTTTTGGGATTAGCTTTTTTCACTCGGCATAATTCGCTTGGAGATACATCAACCTTGTGTGTATCAATAGTTTTCTCCTTATTGCTGAATAATATTCCACGGTACAGGTGTATATCAGTCTGTTTAACCATTAACCTGCCAACCAAGGGCCAATCTAAAACATTTATTAAAGTGTTTCCACTTGTTCACCTCATGGAAGAAGATTTGTCAACTTATCTAAAGAAATTTTCTTTGGCCGTGTAAGAGGAAAAATAAATTCACTTGAAGATAGAAAGAATGGAAGGCGTTAGCCATTGCTAAGGACTTATTAAATGGTTGATATTTAGTTTTCATAGTAACCCCAGACTTGTTATTATACACATTATACAGGTAATAAAAGCAAGGCTCAAAAAGTTTAAACTCCCATAGCCACTCAATAGTTGATCTATGACTAAAACCCAAATCTTTCCCACCGTAGGCCCGTACCCTCTGTCCTCCACTACACCGCACTGCCTATAAGGTGAAAGAGAGAAACCAACGGGAGTCCCTGGATTCAGAAAGAGCACCCATCTGGAAGAACTATGAAATCAGCCATCGTGAGCTGAGAGAACAAAAATTTGATCGCCTCCCTACCAGGCTGCCTTGACCATAATGCCTTTTTCATAGGTAGATTTTTTTACTTAACAGCCCTGTAACCCAGAATGAAAACCCCCAAGTCCTGCTATTCCTAACAACAGCAACGACTAAATAAATAAATAAATAAAACTTCCATCAGGACGGAAAAGAAAGGAATAAAAAAGTTAGAAGCAATTGATGGTTATCATGGCGCATCTGGTACGGCAAAGAAACCTCCGATAACGCGTGCTCCTGCACGGAATTAAGGACTTGAAGATAAAATAGTCCCCCTTCTTTTATTCCTCCCACATGCTGACATGGTATTGCTCCGTAATTTTTTTTGTCGCAGCCTTCAGATAAATCAGTAGCACCACTACCTCTCTTGTCAGGCTGGTTCCAAATGACACCAGAGCACCGAGCCACGGTCGCAGGACTGTCCCCCTGCTAGCTTCCTGTGCGTGGCCACACCCCACCAACTCTCGGAGAAGGCTGCATCTTGCTTACTAGACATAGATAAATTCCTCGCTGGCATGCTCATCAGACACTAAGCCAAACTCATCTCTTTCCTCCTCCCCGTTCCTCCCTCACTCCGGTTATTTATAGAGATCACAGGTGAATCGGGGGAAATTATTACAGCGCAGTGACTGCTGAAAGGCTGGGAGCTAAAGAAGATGGATTATCATGGCTCTGACATGATTTGTATGGATTTCCAAAATTAAGCTGTTCGCTTAGAGTGACCACCTTCCTCCCGCCCTGGGCTTCGCAGCTGCCCTGGTGATAACCTTCATCTGCACTTGTGAGCCCAGAAAGCTGAGCACGTTTCCCATTACCTTGCAAGCGAGTGTGTAGGGTTCTTCTGGCCCCTCGGTAATAGCAGGGCTGCTGGTGAACAGAGTGATAAACACCTACTGAGAGGGATGTAGCATGAAAAGATCTCATCACCTGCCATTAGCTCACCGATGAATAATGCAGCATTTTCCATGGCAGGTGTCAGGGGTGGGAGGGAGAATTGCTCCTGTGAATGCTCTAGTGAGCACTTCAGCACAAAGTAAGGGGTGAGAGCAACAGAGGCATGTGACAAAATTACACAAGCTATTGTGTTTTAAAAGAAAGGGGGAACTTTTACTTCACAAATACCTGGCAGGGCTCCTGTCTTTCTGTCTCTACCCTTACTGTCAAGGCAGGCTAATGCTGCCTTCTCTGAAACTTACCATTCTCACCTGGACCCCGTGCAAAGGGATACTTCCCCTCTGATGGCACTGCTCAGCTAATAGCACATTTCTCCCTCTGGTTCCAGTTCTTTCTCTGGTTGGTCTATCTGGATCTTGATTTACATATATGTGGATCTTCATTTTATTTTCATTAACTTTTATAGGCTTGGGTTAACGCGATCTATCAAAGAGGAGCAAATGCAGTAATTTCTTGATGCACTGGTACCCACATGGATATGCGGCACACATGAAAGTGGTAATTTGGGGCCAAAAAATGGGTAGCTAATGGGCTTATTACCTTTAAGAATCTACCTGAAGAGAACAGTATTAGTCCAGCAGAATCTAAGACAAAAATGGGATCCATTATTGGTTATTCACAGCACACAAACTCCTCTATCCTGAGAGCCAAAACTGAGCCTCAGATCCCCACATGAAGAAAACTTTCGATTAACTTTAGGTCAACTTTCCTCAAGAATGCCACAACTTCTGAGCACTCAGGAGTAGTTTTTCATTTTTCTGCCAGTTGTCATATATTTTCCAATATGGCCAGACATGCAAATTTGACTCCGGGACTAATTAACCAGCAGCCTCACACCTAAATCCCACATTCTCTGAGGCCAAAATGCCAAGTCCTCTTGTTGTATAGAGCGTTACCACTTAAGGTGAGGGGAAAATTTTAAATGACAGAAAGAGTCCTCTGGCTAAAATGAGGCTAGAGAATTTTAAATGTAGCACATGCTACCATCACTAGAACAGCCGCCAAAGAGAATGTGCAGCAGCAACTTGCCCCCTACATCTAATTCCGGGTCTGCCCTTGTCACTGGAGCAAATGAAGATCCAAGCCTTTCCTGCACATCATGAGGGAGGGAAACCAGGTGAGCCGGACGGAAGCACCATGGTAAATTAAAGCAAAGCTTGCCTTTGACACTACACTGATGCCCTTCTTCGTCACTTGGGCCATCATTTTTCAGAACGCATGCCCTGACAAGGATGAGTTCACTTAGACAGTTGACAGGACAGAAATGGAGCTGTTCCAGAGAATTAAGGACATAGGTCAATGTATCATCTCTTTCACCTCGTTACCCCCAAGAGACCAGGATCCATGTAATGCCTTCAACTGCCTAATAATATCTTTAGTCTTGCCCTCTTACAAAACATGCCAGCTTCCCTAATTACCACTGATACATTCCCTCTTCAAAACTCTCAAACCCTTCTTGGAAAGCTATCAGAATCCATTCCTTAATTCAACAGTATCTGTTAGGCATATATGAGGTGCCAGGAATACAGTTAAATGCTGGGGCTGATCATGTCCCTGCCCAAGGGATAGCTATACTCCAGTAGAGGAAATAGGTAAGCAGTAACCAAATAAGTAAGTATTTAGGCACTGTAACCACTGCTATACAGGAAATAAAACAGCAGGCAGATGTGCTAAATAATAACCAGGAAAGGGGCTACAGTAGTGAAGGCCATGTATGGGAAGACATCTGACCAAACAGTAAGGAAGAGAGAGTCAGCTGTGTTAGTCCAGGTCCTCTAAGAAGCAGATTCCAAGACAGGATTCAAGGTGTAAAGATTTGACTGGAAAAAAATTCCTGTGTTGAAAGGAGGGAGAAGGCTGACACAGTCATGAGACCATCATGTAAGTCTGACCCCAGGTGATAGGAAGAGGGAGAGAAGGTTAATTAGAAGAGTACTAGGCTCCTGTGCAATGTTATGAAGGCTCAGCAAAGCTGCCATGGACTTCTGGAGCTAAAGTCGGCAGACAAAAAAGGCCCATGTCTCCTATGAATAAGGCTCCCCACGTATCCTGACAACACTCAATCTTCACAACACTCAACCACTGAACCCGAGGAAGCAGCCCCGGGAGGCAGTCCTTGATACAAAATCACTGATAGATTTCCAAGCACAGCAACCTTCAAGGGGCCTTCAGTCAGTCACACTAGAGGTAGAAGATGTGGGAAGCTCATTCTCATGACAACCATAATAGCCATATGAAGAACAGAAGAAAGACAATTCCAGGGAGAAGGACAACAAGGACAAGTAGATGGAGGTTGAAAACCACCTGGAATGAATCAATCTTTTTACAATGTATGAGGGTAAACAGAAGCTGTCAAATGGGGAAAAGTGAAAACAGTATATGGGCCCAGCAATAGGATAATGATCATTTTAAACCATGCATATTCATGAATGAAATACTATGTGGTCAATAATTTGGATTTTATTTTTATTTTTTTTTAAAGATTTTATTTATTTATTTGAGAAGACCCAGCCAGCGAGAGAGGGAACACAAGCAGGGGGAGTGGAAGAGAAAGAAGCAGACTCCCAGCGGAGCAGGGAGCTCTATGCGGACCTCAATCCCAGGACCCTGGGATCATGCCCTGGGCCAAAGGCAGACGCTTCACAACTGAGCCACCAAAGCGCCCCAATAATTGGGATCTTAAAGTAAGGGATTTCAATCTCCCCCCACCCAATAACAGACACAAACACACACAGATGCACACACACTTTACTCCCACAGTAACAAATTGATCGGTTAGGTGTAAGGACATTAGCCACATTGCTAAAAAAGCATATAAATGTGCTGAGCAAAGGAGCTGAAAGTCAAGTACACATGTATGTGAGGGACAGAAAGGATCTCTCCTTTTTATTGCACTGGCATTTTTCTATGGGAATTCAAAACATATTGGGCTAAGAATCTGGTGCCCCAACTAGAAAGAAAGGAATTATCAAAGTCACAAGGGGAAGGTCATGCAGAACGACACACAGACCAAGATACCTGCAAAAGAAAGAAGTGAAAAATCCGATCCACACTGGATGTTTCCAAACTAAGCTTAGACCAGAGATATCTCAGAGGCGTAACTGTATGATCAGAGTGGCCATCAAGATATTTTCTCTTAGAAGGACTGGATTAGTAATTCAAAACAATAAATAATTCAAAAACAGTTACCTATTGTTCCGTATCACCAATAAAGGTTGAAATCAAGATGTACATCTTATCTGTTTACCCCCAGATCTTAATACTGTTGTTTGCCCTCAGTGGGGATCAAAGACCTGTTTCTTGAATTAAATTTCAATATATGAAATAGCTAAGAACATTGTCCAGTGGAATTATCAATGTTACCCATTAAGTATTGTGTTAGATGGTTTTTCCCTAACATCTTCATGCAGCTACCTGGGTGCAATTTTTGGAACTAATTAGTATTGTTGGTTTTTACTAAGCAAGATGGTTCTTGTTAAATGGTGATAACACTTTTCAGAGTTCTATTCAATGATCAATTTAGATTTTAGTAATGAAATGGGGGAAGAAACAAGTCATTTGAGTTAAACAAGATTGCACAGCAGAAACCAACTATAATGGGTTGAACTGTGCACCCTCAAAAGATATGTTCAAGACCTAACCCCCAGTACCTACGAATGTTGACCTTCCTTGGAAATAACCTTTGCAGATGTAATTAACATATGTTAAGATGAGGACACACTAGACTAGGATGGGCAATAAATTCAATCACTTCAGAAGAGGACAGACACTCAGAGGGAAAGGTACACAGAGAAGTCATGGGATGTTGGAGGCAGAGATTGGAGTGATACAGCTACGAGGGATGAGAAGAACTGCCAGTCAACACCAGTAGGTAGGAGAAAGACATGGCACACATTCTTTCTCAGAGACTCCAAAGGGAACCAAACCTGCTGACACCTTGATTTTGGACTTCTAGTCTCCAGAACTGTAAAAGAATACATTTCCGTTGTTTCCAGCCACCAAGTTAGTGGCTGTCATGGCAGCCCTAGGAAACTTATAAATGAACTCTGTTCGTTTTGATCCTGGATCTATGTTACAGAGTGCTTAATAAAAAACAAACAAAAAAGCTAATCTTCTTAAATGGTGACATTGAAACAGAATCACTGCAGACTGGAGTATGTCACATCATCAGTAGTTCTCCTTTGAAATGAGGCCACACCCACCACCTATGCCCTACATTGTAATGAGCTTGAAGGCTGACAGAGCGGGAGTATATATATACACACAGGAGGGGCTGGTCCAGGCACCTTGTTTTCTAAACTACTCAGAGGAGCAAGGCACCATTCATAATGCTTGGTGAATGCTTCCTTGGTGAGTGGTATTGAGGAGCCTGGAAACAAAACCAGGCCGGCCCCTCAGCAACTCTGAGCAGCTGTTAGGAAGCCAACAAGATTGGGCCATTTGAACATGCCTCACCAAGTTCATTAGGACATGCCAGCACACATTATTATAACTGAAAATCATGTACCAGAATGGACTCTTTTGGAAATAGGTTATTATCACCTGGCTGTTCAGTAACACAGCTTCTCATAGATGTTGTTAACTATACCACTATCCTTAGACAAAGCTGAACTATGATGACCCTCTTTTCCAATTACAGTAATCATATCTCTGGTATGCCGTTGTTGTTGAAATGTGATGAATTCACAAGTTTGTTTGAAGCCTGGTCTCAAAAATGTAAGCATTTCTCTTAGCAAAAACTATAGCTTCCTAAGGACTTTCTCAGTGCTAGGGATAAGGAATAGAAAAATCTCTTGAAAGAATCATTCAATGCTGCTGGTAATGCTGTTGCTATCGTTGGCTTCTTGAGAAGAAAATTGCACATCCCCTTAAATTTGAGGAAAAGGGTTTTCCTTTAGATATCAGACTTAACAAAATATATATGTGTATGTGTACCCACACAGACACACACATTAAGGTATACAGGAAAAGCAAAAGAAACAAAAGAAAAAAGACGTCAAATACATTTTTAAATGAAGGTTGATATTTTCAGATCCTTAATTAAAATTTTTAACTTCAAGAGCATCTAAGTAGTTGCTGAGTTTTAAGGATATACTTCATTTTTATATAAATGATGCTAAATACATTGCCCTGAGATATCAAATCTATGTGGGATTTTCCTTCCTTGATGAAGATGATTCATTCCTGTGATATGCTTCTTTTTTTTTTTTTTTTTTTTTTTTTTTTTGCCAGTTACTGTGATAACCAAAAGCAAAACAACAGAAGAACCAGAGGAATGCCTTCTGCAATATCAGATAAATGGAAGATGGTATAAAAGAATTATTTAACGTTACATAAAACACTGTCAAATGTGACAGAACTCATCAAACATACACCCAGGGATCTTGCACCTAGAAAGGCAGGGCATAGTTTAAAAAACAAAAATGCTGAACGAGAATGATATAGCCTAGGGCAATACCTTGGATATGGGGAAGTGCAGCTTAAGGTTGGCTTTCCAAAAGAAGATTCTTATGGATACCAGGATCCTACAGTAAGGTAAAAAGTATCTTGAGTTTCTAAAATGTGGAAGTATTTAAGGTGATTCCTAGCTGGCCTACATAGAGGAAATTTTTATATTTTAGAAAACTCATTTTCTACAAAGTAAGCAATATAGGGACTAGAATCAATGGAGGATGGAAAGATGTAGCCAGCACTTACTGACTTGTCTATCCAAATTCTCCTCCTCAATACATATGATTACAACATTGGCCTCTCAGAAGCCATGCCCTTAAAATGCCTAATCTGGGTTTAGCCAATTGGTTGAATCTGGTTTACCTTTCACACCACTGGGGCAATGAATTTCTTCTTAGGGAAGGAATTAGGCATACAATATCATAGACATGGTTTGGTTGGTTTCTTGATCAGAGAAGACATAAACTTAGAAACCATAAGCACTTTTTTTCTGCTAAGTACACATGGATAGGTTCAAGTCTGCAGTAAAAGAAAAAAAAAAGGAAGTATGAAAAGGAAAAGCAATACCTGTATGGGAAAAGTAAAGATATAAGAAATTCTTATACAGGATTTAAGTTCCTGGTTCTAGCTTGTTCCTGAGGCCCAGCAGCAACCTGTACTACAAGATGATCTTCATAATAGTTTCCACCTTTCAATTAAGATTTTTCTGTGGGCTTTTATTATTTTTCAATTAGAGAGTGACAAGAGTAACAAGATAACTGGTATATTGCTAGCAAGATAAGTTATCTGGTAAAACTAGAAGAGTTAAAACAAAGAGTGATGTGGTAAGATTTCAGTAATTCTAGGTGGAGACATCCACAATTCTTGTCATGCCTTATAAGAAAAACTAGACCTATGTGCATCATAGGAAAACAATTTAAAAATAAAGGACAAGAAAAGGATTTTAAAAGCAAAGATAAAAGGTACTTTACATTCAAAGAAGCAATAAGACTGTTAACTGACTTCTCAACAGAAACAATACAAGTCTGAAGATAATGGAATGGGGGTTTTTTTGGTGTGTTTGTGTGTGTGTGTGTGTGTGTGTGTGTGTGTGTTTAATGGTATCTTTAAAGTTCTAAAACAAAGAACTGCCTGCCTGGAATTCAAAACCCATTGAAAATAGCCTTCAGAGAGATAAAAATAAAGACATTCCAATAAAAACAAAACCAAACAAATCTGTCAACACTGTACCAACTCTCAAGTGGGGAGAAGAGAGAGAGAAAAGGAAAGAAAGAAGAAGGAAGGAAGGAAAGAGAGGAAGAGAAAAAGGAAAAGAAAAAAAAGAAAAAGAAAAAGGAGAGAGGAAGGGAAATTTAGGAGGGAGGAAGGGAGAAAAGGAAGTAAAACTCTTCTTTACAGAAACAAGCCAACAAATAAATGTGGAAGTCTTACAGGATTGTTGTGTGCTAAAGTATGACCTCACAGCCACACAGATTACTTACTAAGCATAATGGATACAAAAAATTGTACCTATATAATGAGAGATCTAGCAATCACCAGCTCAAGCAAATAGTCAAGCTCAGCATCACTAATTTTAAGCAACCTGACCTTACGCGAGCAATGGGAACAACATACCACTGTTATCACCTATAATATCACATCCCTATGAAGTTTTAGGACAGTCTTTTTTAAGATTTATTTATTTGAGAGAGAGAGAGCTGGGAGAGGGGCAGAGAGAGAGGGAGAGAGAGAATCTCAAGCAGACTCCCCACTGGGCATGGAACCCAACACAGGGCTCGATCCAGAGATCATGACCTAAGCCAAAATCAAGAGTCAGACACTCAATCAACTGAGCCACCCACATGCCCAGCGCAGCCTTTTAATAAGATATAACTGACATATAACAGCTATTAGTTTTAGGTGTACAACATAATGATGTGAAATATGTGTATATTACAAAATGATTACAATGAGTTTAGTTAACATCCTTCACCACATACACTTTATTTTGTCTTGTGATTAAAACTTTTAAGATCTACTCCCTTAGAAACCTCCACATATACAACACAGTATTGTTAACGATTGTCACCATGCCACATTACTTCCCCAAAACTTACTTGCAACTACATTTCATACCTTTTGATCACCTTCATCTATTTTACCCCCTACCCCCCACCTCTGGTAACCACCACTATGTTTTCTAGATCTGTGAGTTCGGTTTTTTACAACTCCAAAGATAAGTGATATCATAGTATTTTTCTTTCTCTGACTTACTTCACTTAGCACAATGCCCTCAAGGTCCATCCATATTGTCACAAATGGCAAGATTTCCCTCCTTTTTATGGCTAAATAATATTCCATTATGTATATCACAGCTTCTTTATCCATTCACCTGTCAATGGACACTTAGGTTGTTTCTATGTCATGGCTATTGTAATACTATGATGAAAATGGGGGCACAGATATCCTTTTGAGATAGTGATTTCATTTCCTTCAGATAAATTCCTAGAAGTCAGATTGCTAGATCATATGGTAGTTCTATTTTTAACTTTTTGAGAAACTCCCATACTGTTTTCCATAGTGGCTATACCAGATTACATTCCTATAAACAGTGCACAAGAGTTCCCTTTTCTTCACAACCTCACCAACACTTATTTATCTCTAAGTATCCTTTTAAAAAAAATAAAACACTAACTTGGATATAATCAAGTCCCAAGACATAATTTCTGACTTACTAGTTCACAAGTTAGAGTTATGCCTTCCAACTTACTAGCTTTTCATGAGTTAAATGAAATCATATGGAAACAACCATTCAGAATACAGGGCATCTCTTACTACTACTGGCTTGGACTCCTCAAAAGGTCAATATCATTAAACAAATAATAAGATGGAAAACAGTTCTAAAGAGATTTAATAATCAAAATCACTGTGTGAACATGGGAGCCTCATTCTGTTAAAAAAAATCATCTATAAAAGGCAGATTAGGGAAAATTGAGGAAGTTTAAATATGAACTGAATATTAGAATATCACAGGTAATTTTCTTAAGTGGGAGGACAGTATCATGTTTATACAGAAGAATTCTTTATTTTTAGGAGCTATGTTGAAATATTTAGAATAATGTGTCATGGGCACCTGGGCGTCTCAGTCAGTTAAGTGTCTGCCTTCGGTCCTGGGATCAAGTCCCGCATCAGGCTCCCTGCTCAGTAGGGAGTCTGCTTCTTCCTCTCCCTTTGTCCCTTCCCTCTGCTCGAGTGCGCATGCACTCTCTCTCTCTCTCAAATAAATAAATAAAATCTTTTTTTAAAAAAAAAGAATAATGTGTCGTGATGTCTAAAATATACTTCCAGGTGGTACAGCAAAGATAGTTAATTGTTAAACTCTCAGTAGAGCACATATGGAAATCAACTTGCTATTGTTTCTTCCTTCTCTATGTTTAAAACTTTCCCTTCTTAGAAAGTGAGGAGTGTGGGGCGCCTGGGTGGCTCAGTTGTTAAGCGTCTGCCTTCGGCTCAGGGCGTGATCCCGGTGTTCTGGGATCGAGCCCCACATTGGGCTCCTCCGCTGGGAGCCTGCTTCTTCCTCTCCCACTCCCCCTGCTTGTGTTCCCTCTCTCACTGGCTGTCTCTCTCTCTCTCTCTCTGTCAAATAAATAAATAAATAAATAATCTTTAAAAAAAAAAGTGAGGAGGGAAATAATATTTTTTAATCTCTGGTTAAAGCAACTTAATCATCATATAAATACCCATCGACTAAGTCTTTACTTCTAAATCTTCTAAATGACAACATTCAATACAAAATGGTTGGGGGGATTTATTCTTTCTTGTAAGTAGAACAGTTACAATTTCAGACATATTTGGATACAGATGCTCAAATGGGGTTACTACAAATCTTTCTGGCCCATCTCTTGGCTCTGCTTTCTGCTGAGGTAAGCTTACAGGAAGCATGGAAACCATCAGAAGCCCCTCCTTTACATCCTACCTGCTTAGCCATCCTAGTAAAAAGAGAATGCCTCTTCTACATAGTCCCAGCAAAAGTTCCTTAGACTGCTTAGGTCACACCTCTGAACTAATCATTGTGTTAAATACAGTTGGATATGCCAACTGGCCAGTTTGTAGACAGGTGCTTACCTTTGGAATTGTAAGTGGAGTAAACTATACTTACTGAAAGTGATTTAGGGTGGTTACTCACAGGTTAACAGAAGAAAAATCTTGCTATGGTCATGGGGTGTGTGGGAAGGGGGAGAGAGACAAAGAGAAAGAAGGAAAGAGAGGGAGAGAGAGAGAGAGAGAGAGAAAGTCAACAGAAAAAAACAACATATGGGCAAAATAATGACCATTAACTAGATAAAGAAAAAAAAGAGAAAAGTGAACAGAAAGTAAGAACATGTGGGCAAAATAATGACCAACTGCAGACTCTTCTCTCTCTTTTTAATGGAGGTCTGGGAGTACAGACACCTGGATCCTACAGGACAAAGCAGGGACTGACATCTCCAGCAAGGTAGGCCCAGACGGAGGAGACAGGTAACATGACATTATTTCAGCAATGTATCAAATAGGAAGAATTCAACTGTAAAACAGAGAAGAGCTGAGTAAAATGTGCTGCAAAAGAAATTCCTAACGCCGGGACATCTTTGAGGCATCCACAAATGCAATGTCTCCTGCACTGGGCCAAAACAACTGTCCCTCATCAGCTGCTTTTCGGAGGTCTTCTCCACAGAGACTCTCTTAGAGTCCCAGTGCCCGTCAAGATGGTCCCCTTGGGAAAACTCTCAGTAAGTTCCCTCCAGAGCAGCTCAGTTCTTTCTCCTTAATGTCTCTCTCTGGCCTAGATGAAATACTCATTTATTCACTGTTACCATAAAATCTGTCAGTGCCGCAAATTCCATGAAGCCATCTTTCCTTGCCTGGTTATCAGAGTAGCTTGCTAGCCAAAGCCCCTGAAAGCCCCCCTGCTTTTTCAGGCAAGGGTCACGTACTAATCCCTTCTGTTTTATAAACCCTATGGGTACCAATGACAAGATCTCTGTGCTCTTTTCAAAACCCTCTCACTTGTAAAGTGAGGGGCAAGTCTCACCATGAGAAAGCAAAATGCCACACCTCTCCAACAACTTTTTCCAAAGAATACTCTCCCTTCTCACTTTAACCTCAACCCTTCTACACTCAAAAAGGGATGTTGGGTGAGGGTTTACAAAACTGGGTTTTTTTGATACCTCCTTTGCAAATTGGGCAGAAGGGATCCAACACTACCACCACCATCCCCCTTTGGAATGACATATTATCAGCCACCTATTTTTTTGTTCTTGGGTCCTTAGTCGCAACTGAAATGCAACTAAAATGCATCCCATATTACCATCCCATTACAATTGACTGGCTTACCCCAGTCGTGATTTATCCCCAGGGAATGATACCTTACCAACCAAACAATAATAAAGTTATGGGTTTAAGAAAGAAAGGCCATTTGGTAGACAACCAACTGTGTATCACACAGAAGAAATTCACAATTTTACCTAGGACAGGACCTATTAACCTGCAAATAGTTGGGAACAAAAGGAAGATATACAGGGAGGTTTTATCTTCATGGGCTAAAATGTTGAGATTTGGCTTTAAAAAAAAAAGGGGGGGGGCGCCTGGGTGGCACAGCGGTTAATCATCTGCCTTCGGCTCAGGGCGTGATCCCGGCGTTATGGGATCGAGTCCCACATCAGGCTCTTCCACTATGAGCCTGCTTCTTCCTCTCCCACTCCCTCTGCTTGTGTTCCCTCTCTCGCTGGCTGTCTCTCTCTGTCGAATAAATAAATAAAATCTTAAAAAAAAAAAAAAAAACCAGACCACTAGATTCGAAGTGTCTAAGCTTCCCTCTGTATTCTAACTGCCATATTTCCAGGGCCTGGCACAAAGCCCAAGGTCTATAAATACTTATTGATTGGCTGACTACAGACCAGTCACTTCATTATAAAAGACTTTGTTCTCAAAGGAATCATTAATGCCAGTATCCTTGCATATGTGATTACATAGTATAAACATGGACAATACATTCTATATATTTTAACTCCTATTCTAGAAATGTTCCTGCCACGGCGTGTATTTGTCAAGAGTTAAAATTTAAGAGTTTCTGCATAAATACAATTTAAATCCACAATCCAATTAATGCATTAAAAGCTGACAAGAGTTTTGCTAAAAATCACCATTTGTCATGTATTCTGTGCCCTGGTATTATCCCCACAGATATATAAGGCTAAAAAAGGCCACCTATTACTGGAGAGATGTATCTAAAAAATCTCTCAGGCTGCCTGTAATAATCTCCATTATGTATAATGACCATTTTGATAATAGTCTTTAGAAGAGGTAATGGCCCTGCTGAACGGTTATTACCTGTCTGTTCATGCTGGAAGCAAGATGCAGAAGCCAGAGGGGACAGTCAAATGGTCCTTGTGGTGTATTCTGAGGAAATAAGAAATATTTAACAGAATGCAAGAAACAGACAAGCGAGCGCCTTTTGCGGCGGAACTGGCTGCCTCTCTGCCACAAGCCTTCCTGAATTTCATAATTTAAAGCAAATGCTCCCAATAATGGACCTGCTCTCAGCCTTCAGACCAATTTCATCTGAAGCATCACTAGCTAGTCTATTAAGAGCAAGAGGAAAAGACAACCGAACGTTATCATACTCCTTCCCGTATTACTGTTGGTGGGATCAACTCATGACAAGAGCGACTCCAGTGGGGGATAGGTGATTGTTCCTCTTCGGCCCGCAAAAGGCAGAACTACCTGTGGCTTAGGTCAAACTGAGGACATGTCATGGTTCCAGGAACTAAATCTGATCCAGGCTCCACCACAGCTATAACTAGAAAACATACCATCCCTCCCTAAAGGGTCATTTCAGAGTCTCCACAGCTTCATGCCTACGGGGCAAATGTCAGGCCCCATTTCCTGAGAACAGATTTTGTACAGCTTAGAGAACGCTACCCTTTATGCCTACTTAAGCCATCCTTATGCTTTCACTAAAATAGAAGAGGGGAATAAGTCTAGCTAAACATGTAACATAAGCTTTTGAGGGGAAAAATGGTCTGTAGGAGATTTTTTCCAAACGGGTTCCGCAGAATGAAGTCATAAGCTTTCCTGCTGGGGGTAGGGGACAGCGGACTCCGTGGTCAAATGAGAGCAGGCAATTCTGGGTTAAACTAATATAAACAGACTGTGCAGTAAGGTTTCTTAGAGCCTTCACCATGTTTGTGCACCTGGTGAATCTCCACAAGGGGGGGATAATGTCATACAGGTAGTGTTTCCCAAAGGTATTTATCCAAGGGCATTTTATGTCTGTATAGAAAACTGAGATAAGATCTGTCATCGGTCTATACCTACAATGACCAGTACAGCAGCCTCGAACCATATATGGCTACTTAAATCTTAATTAAAATCAAATCAAATTTACAACTCAGTTTCTGGGTCACACAAGCCGTACTGCAAGTGCTCAATTAGCCACAAGTCTCCAGTGGCTACTGCAGTGGACAGGACAGATTTTCATCACTCCAAAATGTTTTATTGGGCAGTCCTGCTCTAAATAAGAGGTGGCATTTCATATTAAATTTGAAATGTATTGTTTTACCTATCAACTAATAATTGTTATAAAACATATAGTCATTCGCAAAATGAGTTTTCCCTCCATAGAAAACAAAATGGGAAACAGAGTATCTGATGTCCATACCCAACTTAAATTGAACACAAATTACAACACTTATGGGGGTAAAGTCTAAGTCAGTCAGAAAGCGGAAGAAGGCTGGGAGTCTTTGAGATCAGAGAAATGGGCAAAGACAGCAGCAGAGAAAGACTCAAATGTGAAAGGAGGAGAAAGTGATCTTGAGGGGAAAGAGCCACATAATGATCCACGACTGAAGCGCTCTTTGTCAAATTCCAAGTTTTCAATACTGTTCTCTTCTTAAAGTCCATAATTTAGAAGGCGTTCTTTCTTTGATCTTTGCTGGGTTCAAGGAAGAATTGGTTTGAATTACATAATGTTCAACATAGTTCTTGGCACAAAGTAAATAAATATTCAAGCTAAGTTGAAGGACAGAAAAAATTCAATGCAAGTATTTTTAAGCCCCTCATGTGCTCAACATTGTGCTAAGGCATGATAGAAAGATAATAACATTTAGCCCCTGCTCTCAAAGAGCTCAGAGCTATTCAGGTACAAAAAACAAGTTTGCCTACAAGACAAAACTGTACATAAAGAGCCATAAACAGAGCCTGTGGAAACTCAGATGAGTTGACATTGCCTTCAGACAGAAAGATGAGGAACAGTTTCCTGGAGAAAGTGCTATTTGAAGTGGATCTTTAACCATTAGAATTTTGATGGGTTGCAATGAAGAAACAAAAGTGTATGCTGTGAGAAAACCCAGAAACATGGGCTTATACAAAATCTACCAGTCTTTATGCTGAAATTCAAGCCTCAACTCCTCCATGAAGACTGCTCTAACTATCCCAGTCCTCAAACATCTAACAGAGGAAAAACCACTCCGGTCACCTTCCAGGTCTGGAATGGGAAGTATATGCTTCCCGAGATGGGTCTGCGGTTGGATATCCAAAATCTACCTTTATCTATTGAGAACTAAGCATGGGATCTACTAAAAGGAGGCTGCTATAAATCTCTAACTATAGAAGATAGAATTCTAAACTGCAGAAATCCTCTCATTCCTCAGATTGACACTTTCTTACAGGAAAATAATCTAGAGTTTGATGATTCCAAATTCTTCTGTTCTCTAGAACAATGACCACATCATTGAAAAACCATAGAAGACTCACTGAAGTTTGCACATTGATGTATATGCCATTCTCAAACCCAGATGGCTATCCTAGCAATGCCCAGGAAGTACAAGTAAAATAAATCATAAACTCCCCGTGTGTGGATAGTTCTGAGCTAAGAGCCTTCATAGGAGCATTCTATCAGAGTCTATTTAGACCAAGTCAAGATTTCTAGAAACCAAACATGAAAGGGAAAGATTGCTTTTCAGGCGCAAATGAAAAACAAACTGCAAAAAATCAGTACCTGAGATAGAATATGAGTTCAGGAAGAGAAGACAAGGGACGGAGGCAGCTAAGACACCAAAGTTCAAATTTAGCCTTGAACTGAGCAAGGTCAAATAAAAGAAAGTTAACAGAAAAGGAAGAAAGGAGGCAGGGGCACCTAGCTGGCTCAGTTGGTAGAGCATGCGATTCTTGATCTTGGGGTTGTGAGTTCAAGTTCCATGTTGGACACAGAGCTTAAAAATTAAGAAAAAAAATTTTTTAAAGGAAGAAAGGAAAATTAATATTTAATGAACAACTTCTAAGTGCTAAGCAACATCTTAGTCTGGCTTTTCTAGACAAAAGAATCTGAAGAATTAATTGTTGGTACTTTTGAGAGGTGCAGTTCTAGGATAGGGAAAGTTAAAACAAGAGAAGGATGGAAAGAGATGCAGGCTGATGCATTCTTATGCTCATGGCATCACAACGAACCAGGCATCAACCATACCTCTCTCCAGGTGAGTTTATTTATTTTTTTTATAATAATATTTTTTATTATATTATGAGTTTAATTCAGCCCTATGGGATTTCTCCAGATAGGATATATGGAAAAACTAATACATGGTGGTGGGGGTTGGGGAGGATTTAACTTGTATGTTCTCCCCACCTCCTGATGCCCATTGATCTTTTAAGAGTAAATGGTCCCACACTTTTGGGTGTCATCATCCCACATCCCACACGGTGTGTTACGGGGTATCATTTGAGTCCCAAAGTAGCAAAAGAAGTCAGAAACATGGGGCACGTATTTGCTCACATTCTGTCTGGCTGCTCAATGATAACTGGTCAGCCCCAGTCAGCTGAGCAGCATGGACCCAAGTAGAGTCCTTGGCCACACAACTGAAGGTCTGGGAGGCAACAGCATCTTAGGGAATTAGGAGAGGCCCAGAAGGTCTACCTGGTATTGGTTATCATGTTAGGAGATGTAATTGTATATGGCAGGTAATATCATTACTACTTTATTCATGGTACATTTGGCTTCTAATTCAAAGAAAAAAATCTTGATCTATGACCACAGTTCTAAAGCAACAAAAATCATCCTTAATTCAAGCCTGAAAATCTGAATTCTGAAGTTCTCTCTTTCCTATTTCATTTCTGTATCATCTTAGATACAGAACTTGAAGTTCTGCTTACATAAGATCATGATTCCCAAATTATGCATTATGTTATTTCACCTATTTATATAATACATGTTCCAAAAATACTAATCTTCAGCGAGGATAAACTTATTGCACAAACCGTCACAGCTAATACATGGGAGAACCATACTTGCAACTTTTGCAAATCAGAGTCCAAGTTCTCTCTCTTCTTTATCATCGATCATAGCCACCAATGCTTCTCTCCTACCTAGCCCTGGCTCACTAATCTTTTTTTTTAAAGATTTTATTTATTTATTTGACAGAGAGAGAGAGACAGCCAGCGAGAGAGGGAACACAAGCAGGGGGAGTGGGAGAGGAAGAAGCAGGCTCCCAGCAGAGCAGGGAGCTCTATGTGGGGCTCGATCCCAGGACCCTGGGATCATGACCTAAGCCAAAGGCACACACCTAACAACTGAGCCACCCAGGTGCCCCTGGCTCACTGATTAATCCCTGTAGCCACAGTCTGTTCCTTCCCTCTTAGGGTTACACCTATTTGGGATATCCTCACAAAATACACTGTTTTATAAAGAATCCGACTGAGGCACAGTAAAGTTAAGGACTTCCAAGAACATACACATCCTGTCAGGGAGAGCATTGGACCTCGGTTTAATTTACTCACTGAGCCTTTAGTCCTGAGACTAGAATTCCAAAGATAATTCAAGTTACACAACGTGTATTCAATTTCAGGGTCAGGAAGAGGAAATACAAAGACCATCTTAATTCAACTTTAAAAAATGCTGAAAGTTGCTAAGCAAGTAGATCTTAAAAGTTCTCATCACAAGAAAATGACAGACGTTAACTGGACTTATTGTGGTGATCATTCATAGTATATACAAATATCGACTCACGTTGTATACCTGAAGCTAACGTATCAGTTATGTCTCAATTTAAAAAAAAAAACTGAAAACATGCAAATTTATGACACAAAGTTACATCTTTAAACTTCCGAAGCTCACAGAGATATAATTTCTGGAAGCGGAAATACTGTTGAAATGTTCAAAATTAAAATAAAAATGAATATCAATTTACCCTTCAAATGCTCATGGATTATTTCATTTGGTTTTACTTTTTTAATGTGGCATAATTTTAAGGGAACAAGAAAGTCCTCTTGCTACTCAAGAAAAAGAAAATCCTTATTAGCTCATTAACCGCTGGAAAATTGCACCTCTGGCATTCATTTCCTTGGTTTAAGATTTCAATTTCTGATAAAATGCAAATACCGTAAGAAGGCTAAGAATTTTAGCTGTTGTCTGATTTTTATACTTCAAGCTGCTATGAAGGTACAATGCCTTTGTTGAGAACAGGTATGGGATGCAAACTTGAGGCAGAGAGAAAAAAGGTTTCTTAATAGATGGCTGGGTCTTCAATAACAAATATCTGCTTCAAACCTAGAGCCAGCATGACATATGTCACCATCAGAAGGAAACACGTCTTGACAAGACCTTATAATAATCAGGGGCTATTTACAAGATATGCTCCTTCCAGGCACTAAAACCATAACTGCAATTGACAAGTGAGATACACCTGTCCACCTGTCCTCCTCTAAGCAATCTCAATTGTAATGTCATTTTCCTACATCAAAGATCTGAAGAGCAGTGGCAAAAAAATAAAATAAAATTAATCTCCATCTGGCATTCTGCAACTTCTCAAACCCTGTAAAGACAGAGGCTCCAACAACTACATTTCTATCACTGCGGCCATCCATGTGCTCTAGTTTTGGAATAGAAGTATGGTTCCGTGGGGTGAGGTCCAGAGCCCACTGCCAAGAAAGAATTCTTGAGGCATCTTCGGTACAAAACGGTGGTTTTAGTGAAGCACGGGGACAGGACCCGTGGGAGAAAGAGCTGCTGCACCGGGGTTGTGAGGGGTGACTGATAGTATATGTGGAGTTGGGGGAGGTAAGGAAAAAGGAGATTTTTCAAAAGAACTTTCACATGTTAAAGAAGACCCACAAGATACTGGACGCCTTGCCATTCTCAAGTTACGGTCGTTTTTCCCTCTAGTAACACATTAACATTAAGACAGTTGGGAGCTTCCTGGAGGAACATTATACTCTGCCTGCCTCAAGTATTTGTCAATGGACTGCAGGTTATAAGGACATTTAATATCATCTACATTTCCTTCTGGAAGTTAGGTTATTGATAAGAATGCCTTTTTCTTGTAAATCACTAAGATACGTGTAAACTGAGGGAGATTTGTGTCTTGCAGGGCTGTGATCTCTATAAATTAACCCTTTGTTTTTCCTCCCCTTAGCTTTAAGGCAGCTGGTAGTGCCTGAGGAATGTCACACAGATTCCACCTGGGAGTGTGTGTGTGTTGCTTGGGGTGGGGGGGGGTGCGGGGGTGTCAGCTTGTGCTCTGTCCTCAGCTTGCCTTCTGCTCCCTCATCACATGGTTCCGCTAAACACTGCGCAGACCTGTGCACATGCTGGAAATGTGAATGTGCGCTCTGCAAAACTCTGCTACCGAGACACCTCTCCTGATCTGGTGGGGGGAGGCATGTCTGCCACCCACTCTCTCTTACACTACTGTGAGTCTCTTTCCAAGCTGTTCTTGGCTTTTTAATTTGAGGAGTAGTGAACTCTGAGAACAATGAGAAAAAAATCTCCCCCAATGCTCAGAAGTCATAAAATCTGTCATACTCTCTGAGCCGCATTATTGAAACCACCTTTTCTTTCCATTGCCTCGGCTGTATTCTGGAAACAAATTTTCTGGCCATGTGCTCGTTGTGAGGGCCACACTACTGGAAATGAACAGCAGGAATATTGGTTGACACAAGAAAAGGCAAATGCATGAGCATGGACAGCACAGCTTATAGCCCCAAATTCAGCTGGTCACATTTTCAGCCTTCCCTCCACTGGGTCACGTCCCCTTAGGTAACTTCTTACTCGTTTTGGGTGAATGCTCCTTTCATGGGAATTTGGGGTTGAATATGTGTTTGCAAACTCAACTAGTTTGTTTGGATTTTGGCTGTTACTTCCGAGGCAGGTGATGTTGAAAATGTCACTATCAGGATGACAGCAGTATGATAGAGCTATTTGGATACGGAGAAAAGGACTCTTCAGCCTCAATTGTCCCATTTATGAAATGAACTTTGAAGCTCTCCCAACTTTAATATATAATCCTCTAAAGAGAGAATAAGGAGGGATCGGATGCTCATGCTGGTAAGGTATAATGAAAAAGAGGATAATACAAGAGTTAAAAGCAAGATTTAATGTTGAAGTAGTGTTTGGAGAATACATTAAAATGATAATAAAATTTTAACTTCTGAGGCTAGTATTTGAAAGCTATAAATCTGTTTTAAAGATCAGTAGGAACAAAGAATTTATCTTTTTACACAGGTTTTTTTATAACATAAATTATGAAATCCATGGAGATAACTCAATTGCAACACAGTGAATAAATTAAAATGCATTATACATGATGTAAAAACTGTGTATTACACCGTGAAATAGATGTAATGTAATTAAGGTATAAACAAATGAACTAAACATTTTTGTCTAATGTATCTGTGACATTAATTTAAAATAAAACCTAGATTGTTATTATAAAACTACAGAATCAGTAACTTTCATCCTAACATTCACGATTAGGTAATTTGAAAAGATGCCTTCGTATCTTTCCTGGGAAATGAACAGAATGCATTTTTTAAGGAATATTTCTCAGCTCAGTCAGTGAGTCTATATCATGCTGTCTTGAGTGCAAACCTCAGCTGGAACTTTGTCTGCAGAGCCATGAGAAAGAAATAAATGTAAGACAACTAAGAGTAGTGTTTTCTCCTTCCCCTGGGACCAGCTGTATCATCACAACCAGACTCTTGTCCCTTGTCAAGCTGTTCAATTACTTGGATTTCAAAAGCATCCGTGAAAGGGAATAAGGATTTGAAAATAAAAGGGGAAAGAGAACCAAGGAGTACATCATTAGTCTGTCTTTACAAAGAGTGCCAACAATAAGAAAAATCAGTACAAATTGGCACCCAGAATCTTGCTAGGAATTAACAGATGACTTGAATTGCTATTCAAAGAAGAATATTCATTTCTCATGCCTTATTTAAACTATTTGTGATCTTATTTTTAAGAATGAAAGCTAACATTCAGATTACTGAACAAATCCTAAGCAGTATTTTAAACTGTCTATAGTACTTGATTGAGGCAGAAATCAAAAACTCTAGGGTGAAACAGAAGGAAAACAACACTAATATCAGGATCCAAGTCGAAGTCACTGAAGGTCTGTGATCCTAACTCCCATTGTGATGTAGATTTAGGTGTGAATACTGAGAGTATTTTGTTTTATACAAAGAGCAATTTTATTGGGCTTAAAATTTCAGTTTGAAATATCTTCGAAACCATCCAATAGGACTACAGACCCAATGCTTAAATTCTCTTTAGAAGCCAATGAATTCTAAATACAGAAGGGAGGAGATGGGGAAGAAACACTGTTCTCAAATTCTTTCCACGTGTCCAAAAGGATATGTTCAACAAACACAAAATGGAGAAGATTCTTCTCTATGTGCTCTCCCAGACTTTAACCATGAAGGCAAAAATACTTTTTTGGTAGGAAGCAGCCAAAATACTTGGAAATGAATGCACTTATCTTTAATACTCTGGAGCATTCTAGTACAGCTCAGGGCAATAAGTAAAACAGTTATTAAGTATCTACCAAATGTTAAGCATTCTGGTGTAGTGAGGTAGCAAAGACCATCATTACTTGACCAAGTGAACACCTTGTGAGCAGCTAATCATACCATCATGAATTGAGTACTAATAACCCTTGAATTCGTATCTTCAGCTTTGACTTCACCTCACTAAGCTTCAGACTCATGTATCTGCCTCCTTAGCATCTTCACTTCAAAGCCTGACAAGGATCTCAAAGCTAACACAGATTAAGGACAACTCTTAGTTTTCCCAACCATTTTCCTCCATCACTTTCCTCCATTATTTCCCCCCGCAAATGGAACATTTGGCTAAGCACAAAATCAAGACCTCATTCTTGATTGTTCTTGTATCTCACCCCCCATGTCCAATGCATCAGCAAGTTCTCTTGGCTTGATCCCCAGAATCTACCAAGTCTCCACCACCACTATTGCCACCACCATAGTAGAGGTCACATTTTTTTCTCCACCTGGACATCTACAATAACCTTCATTTGGCTTGTTATTTTTCCTGTTCACTCTAATCCACCACCACCCCCTCAGAAGCAGCCCAACCTCGTACCAAGGCCTGATGAATCCTAGAACTGTATTTTGCTTGCCATTTTCCTCCCTTCCTGACCTTGTCTAGTGCTAACCTCCCCCTCATTGGGTGTATTCATTCCACACTGGCATGAAAGGTTCCTTGAACATGACAAAATAATTCTGATACCCTTTGATCCTGTGGGTTATTCTGCTTCAGAGAGCGTCTCTTTGATCTAAAGATGACTGCCTCTTTCTCATTCAGGTCTCAATTCAAATATCACTTCCTCAGAGAGGCCTTCTCTGACTATCCCACCTGAAAAACCTACCCCTACCCAAGCCACTTCCAATCATGTTACTCTGTTGTAGTAACTTCACAGCACTCAAAAGCATCTGAAATTACCTTTCATGTGTTTTCTTGTATTGTCTGTCTCTATTGTTCCCTTCCCCAACCCTCGAGAACTTATCTGTGTGTCTGCTATGTCTCCACGACCAAGAATATGGCTGCCAGCTGCTAGGTATTTAATACATCTTTGAGGAAGGAATGAAGGGAGGGAGGGAGGGAGGGAGGGAGGGAGGAAGGAAGGAAGGAAGGAGGGAAGGAAGGAAGGAAAAGAGAATACCGAGATGCACCAGACACACCAAGAGAAAACTATGTACTCTGCACTCTGAGTACACAAGTAGCCTAAATGAAAAGACACCTTTTTTTGACCCTCAACCCAGCTCAGTGTAAAAGAACTACAACTACAAAGACAATGCACTTCAGACTCTCTGATATTAAACTGAACCTAAAAACACAGTCCCAGTGTCAGTCCATGTCAGAAACTCCTCCTTCCCTTCCAGTCAGGAAACTTAACTCTCCCGCAAATCCTTCCTCCACACTGCCACCAGTATGATTTTTCTGAAACATAAATCTAAGCATGTCACTCTCCTGCCTATAATACTTTGATGCCATCCCCTCCCCTAGTGACTTCAAGTGGAATTTAAACTCCCTGGCATAAAAGACTTTCATGATCTGATCCAAGACTTTCTCTCCACATTCACCTTTGGCCACGCCCCTTCAAAATCTCCCCTCCAACTCCTAGTCTCTGTACTGCAAACACACAAAAATGCATGCTGTTACCAAAGATCCTCTTTCTGTGGCTCTGAGCATTAGCACACACTGTTCTCTCCACTTGGGGAAATGCCCTTTAATTCTTTCTTAATTTTTTTTTTCCCTGATGAAGTCCCATTCATCCTTTAAGACTCAGATTAAGAATTACTTTCTTGGGGTGCCTGGGTGGCTCAGTTGGTTAAGCGACTGCCTTCGGCTCAGGTCATGATCCCAGAGTCCTGGGATTGAGTCCCCGCATCAGGCACCCCACTCAGCGGGAAGCCTGCTTCTTCCTCTCACACTCCCCCTGCTTGTGTTCCCTCTCTGTCTCTATCAAATAAATAAATAAAAATCTTAAAAAAAAAAAAAAAAGAATTACTTCCTTGGCTAAATCTTCCCAAATTCCCTCTTCCTCTCCCAACTCAACCAGACTTAACTACTCACTTCTTTTTCCTTTCGCATATGTACCATATGAGCTCTTTGATGATTGTTTAGATATTTGTGGAAAGCTAGGACATACTCTTAAACACTTCTCTCCTCTGGTTACTTCAACCCTTCCTTACGTAACTGACAACTGACTCCGGACCAATCTTACTACTAGTCTGTGGGCAGATTTTACTTTTCTATCAGCTCCCTTAACATCATATCCAAGACCAACCACGGTACTTTATACATGGTCTGAACAACGACTGACTGAATAAAAGCCCCATGGGGGCATGAGCAGTACTATTTTATGACTCCGTACCCATCCCTTATCTGACTCTGTAGAACCTCAAATCAGTATTAGTGGAGTCAATGAATGAGAGTGAGTGAATGTGTGTGATGAATTAGATAAATGAACAGATGAAAAGTACAGTGAAATAATTATCTCCCTTCCCCCAGATAGTACAATGCACTCCAAATAATGTGCCCTTGTGTTATATTGTACTTGGAGCATCCACATAATACAGAAGACTGGAGACTTATATTAAGTTTACAACTACCTGAAACCACTCATATTTGGGTTGTTAAAGGACTGGTCCAAATTTCATGGCTTCACATTTCCACCTATTAAGTTTGGTCTTGTTAGATTCACCCCATCGTTCCAGATCTCATCTTTTTAACTCTTTCAACATGAAAATTGTGCCAGCCACATAAGTGATGTGCACATACTTACCTTGGCCTTAATATAAACCTGAACAAAGGACAGGTTGCACCTAATTTAGACCCCAGTGCCCTCTCACAAACATTTATTCAGTCCTTCTAGGTATAAAGTTCATTCTACTTGAGAGAAATGGAGGAAAAAATGGGCATTGGGCTGCAGTGCAGCTTTTCACTTCATTTATTAACATAACAATATCCATTGCAAGCTGTGGCTCTATTATAGACGTGGTATTTTCTTAGTGCCTTATTTTTTTCCATGAAAATATAACCTTTTGTTAAATCAAAAATATAAATATCACCTGCTCAGGAATCGGAAACATTTATAAAATTAGTTTTACCCTCTAAAATATTCAAGACTTTTTCTAGAAATTCAACCACTTAGGCCTAAGTTGTTCTTATAGGTTTTGAAAATTTTCACTAACTACATCATTTTGAATGCCTTTAGGATTTGAATAAAATTACATTCTTCCATAACAAATAGCATAGGCCCTTCACGTATTCGAAGTATCTTGCCAGCCATTATCACTTTGCCCCAGTTCATGTCAACTAGAGTTCTTGCTTCACTAGCTGGTGCAAAGGGGTAAGCTAGAATTGGCATATACCAGTTCTAGGAAGTTTGAGTTAGCATCTCTTCCCAGTTCTACATGCAGTGACATCATGTGGGTCACCTGAAAATGGCTCCCTTGAGAGTATTTACTCCATGAAAATTAGCAGAGGTTACAATGAGAAACATGTACCAATACACGTACTGCTGTGCTTTGCTATCCCTTACCGCTAAGCGCCCCAAGAAAATATTCCTTGCTATTGTTTTTTTGCCTCCATCTCTTCTATTTATTCTTTCTCCCTTATCTGCTAAAATGAAAATAAAAGTGGAAAATTGGCTAAAGTTGGTTGATACCATTTGTAGAAAATAGAACCCAAGAGAGCTTGTCCTCTCCTAGAAAGGGAGTCAATCCACTCTGTAGTCTACATAATCCTGTTAGCATTTTGCTGCTTAAAATTGGAGGAAAAAAAGACAAAACGGGAATATTCTTATAGGAAGTGTTTGTGAACAGAACAGTATGAGGGAGGTCCTGCTGGAGAAATAAACCAGTAGGGACCAGTAGGGACCCAGACAGCAGTGGAAACTTTAAGGAGAAGAAGGGCATTACAGAAGAAGGCTTTGAAGGAAGCATGAAGAGGCACCAAAAGTAAATGTTAATTCTTTGCACTTTAACTTTAGGAGAGACCTAAAAATCATTCAAGAGAAACCCAGCATTCAAGTGCTACCACACATCAAGTTCAGTCATTACACGAATACCACATGCATTTTCCAAGGAATTAACTTTTTCAGGCATTCCAAATATCATATAATTCTCATCTGTCCAGGACTTTTCCAATTACTAAATTTCAACTTCCACCTTGTACGTAAATGCACAGTTATCAAGTGTGACCGTGTTTCCTGCAAGAGATCTTTAGAAAGCAGAACCTCACAGAGCTTGCCCTGAATCAATCTGGAAGTTGAAAGAAAATCGATCTCCAATCTCCTCAATAGTCTACCCAATCCTGTTCACATTTTGTTGCTTAAAATGGAAAAATATTTTGAAAGGAAAACACCTCATAGGTTTGTTTTTGAAGTTGAGATAATGCAGGTGAAGGAATACTACAATGTGAGGTGTACTGTGCATTCTCAATAAACGTTTGCAATCAACAGCAGCTATGATTAACAGAGACCAGGCAATCACAGTGTTTAAAAACAGTATCTTTCATATTCTAAACATATTCTATTTAAAAAGAACATCACAGAACACATACTAAATTAAATAGGAAACAGAAGAACAGGAAAATGATGATATATGAAAGCCATAGATAAA
This sequence comes from Ursus maritimus, assembly GCF_017311325.1. Lineage (NCBI taxonomy): Eukaryota > Metazoa > Chordata > Mammalia > Carnivora > Ursidae > Ursus > Ursus maritimus. Next base: position 10,265,551 of record NW_024426008.1, read on the forward strand.
ATATCGCCATTGTTGAGCCAGAAAGAGACCATTTCTTCATCTTACTTACTGTGTGACTTTGAGGATGCAACAGCGTCAAATTTGGGAACAGATTTGTTCACTGGGAAGTCCAGGAGAAATTCAGTCTATAAAATAAAATCAGAAGACTTCTAGAGAAGCTTTTCCTGGGATATATTTCATTTTTTTTAAAAAGGAAGAAATGATTGTAGCTCTTACCCCTAGCAACTTGGCAACAAGCTAGAACATTATTAAGATATCTGTCAAAACCAGTTCAGTTAGCAGGAGTGAAGCTATGGAATGTGTCCTTGGGGGACTTTCAAACAAGTGCCATTAATGTAATATTGCAAAAACAGAAAACAAAACGGACAACATACAAATAAAGGGCGAAGACGAAACAACCTCATTATCAGCTATGGAGTGAGACCTGGAAATTTCCGGCTGCGTGATTCTTCAAGGCATAACTCATCATACCTGAAACATGTAAATGATCTAGGGGGTAGGAATGTGGTCAGGAGTAGAAAAAAATGAAAATAAAAAAGGAGAGAGACAAAGGAAGTCTGTTTCTCAGGCATTAAAAAAAACCACAAAAAAAAAACAAAAAAAAAACATTTTAGCTTCCAGGGGCAAGCAAAGAATATGTGAGAATGGACTCATCCATTTCAACCATGTCCCAGTTCTCAGCACGGCCCAAAGAGCTTTGGCCTAACCATGCCATCTCCAGCCTGTTGGTTCCCACCGCGGCACACGCTGTTCATGGCAGAAGAGAGACAGGGCTGTTCAAGGCAGGGCAGGGATCCCAAAAACATAGCAGGAGAAGTACCATGGCATTTCAGAAGGCCAAATCCCTCCAATCCCTGACAGCCCTTTAATTTATTCTCCTTCTACCTAATGGCACACATTTGGCCTCCTCTCCCCTGTCCCACCTCTTGCCGGATCATAGCCCAGGCACCTGAGGAAAGATTTTGGCCGGGTGCTTCCTTGTATTTGCAGGTCCTCTTTTGCTCCCATGAGTACAAAATGAGTACAAATTGACAAAATGGAATCATTTCTGCTTGGCACAGAGCTTGGCAACGAGGTAACACCAGCCAAGCCAGGGCCACCTTTACTCTTCCCCACATTCATCGGCATGCAAAGTTCCAAGATGGAAATTTGTTTCTCCTGCAGTTTTATGACACTTCTACTGCCTGATTATCCCACTTTATGGCAATTTGCACCATTATGGGCCTGTGGCAAATGAAACAAATTGCCCTAAAATGTTGGGAAAATCCTAAATCATGGCTCTGTCTGGCTTGCCTGAATGATGACACGGGGGTTGAATTCAGATGGCTTGGTTCATTTTGCTACAAACAGTCACGCCGGCCTTAATGGGGGCCACTGGCTCCCGCGTCAGGATGCGTGGTGACTTCTAAATGAAGCAAACTAATAGAATTTTTTTCTGATGCACTAAGCAAGTCTTCAGTAAAGAAAAACACATTGATTCCGAAGTTGTTTACTACAAACCAAATAGAACCCCTATAGCTTTTCCCATGCAGCTCACATTAGAGCTAAATTAACAGCCCTCATATGTATCCATTCTACTAGTACCAGACAAAAGTGCTTACACCATTAGGAATGTAAGTTGTCTTAGTCTAAACCTTGATACAGAAGATTGTCTTTCTCATTTAACTGCCTAGCTATCAAAACTTGTAATATCAGGCAGAGACAAGGCTCTAAAGAAAAAAAGAAATGCAGTGAACGGTCATGAATAATTGCTGCATTTTAATTCAGAGGTGATGTGTGAACTTTAAGGGAATAGGAGCCTAAAGGTTGGACATGCAAAAAAAAAAAAAGAAAGAAAAGAAAAAAAGGAAAGCTTCAGGAAGGCTAACAACTTCAATAATTATTATGACCCTTGTTGATGACAATCCTAGCTCTGCTTTTGCAAAATTCGCCTGCGAGTAAATTTATGAGAGGAGAAGCTTCATAGTAGGAAACCCTCTTGGTTCACAACACACAGGATTCACTTGGACAATGAGTTTGGAATAAAAGCTGCGGAGTTTTTATTGCTCATAATCTCCTATATTTCACACCCTCCTAACCTCCAGGTCATCCTCAGTGTTCTGACCCAAGATACTTGAAGGGAACACTCAGCTCTTCTTATACAGGAAGCAAATGTTTCATAGCCATCTCTGCATCCTCTCATTCCCGCCCCGCCCCCACCTCTATTTCGGAGGATTACAGGGTCATTTAAAACAGAGGAGAATGGCAGATGTGCAGAGAGTCTGACAAAGGAGATGGAGTGCTGAGTATAGGACTAAAATCATGACAGACAAGCTACATCAAGAACTTAGTCAAGAACTTAGTAGCAACTATAAATAGTCTAGAACACAGGACACCTTAGGGAGTCTGGCTTTACGTTATTTTTTTTTTAATTTTATTTTTTATTTGACAGAGAGAGAGACAGCCAGTGAGAGAGGGAACACAAGCAGGAGGAGTGGGAAAGGAAGAAGCAGGCTTCCAGCGGAGGAGCCTGATGTGGGGCTCGATCCCAGAATGCCGGGATCACGCCGGGATCACGCCCTGGGCCAAAGGCAGATGCTTAATGACTGCGCCACCCAGGTGCCCCAGGCTTTACATTATTTAAAACACACACACACACACACACACACACACACACACGCACGCGCGATCATTTTTCAGTGATACTTGACTAAAAGTAAGTAAGTAAATTCACCATTATCATTTATTGAGCACTTAATATGTACTAAGCACAGTACTGAGAAATTTAAATGATCATCGGATTTCATCAATCCAACCTGAGCCGACTAATTCGTAGAGACCTACTTCCTCAGGGATGGACGGGCACCAGAGACGGAGCTAGAATCGGAACCAAAGTTCAATCTCACCGTGAATTCCACGCACTCTGCCACCACGCCACACATCCGCATTGTACAATCAACTTCTCGGCTAAATTAACGTTATTATTAGTCCAACAATAAACCCCACATGATAAAAGGTCCTTGCATAATTTTAACAAGTATCACACGTTTGGCTTCTCCTAGATGATTTTTATGACTCATTAGCATAGCCTTTTCTTCCTCTCATTTGTCCTTTTCTATTTCACTGTCGTTTGCTAGACAAAGTGTCACAGCCTCTCACTACAGAATGAACATTTTTCGACTCTGGACTTCACTTTCTTTCCATCTTGAATTTGCTCATTTCTAAGGGCATAAAAGCTGCACCTGATAGGCCAAGCCCACAACACTAACCAACACAAAGTTCTTGGGTATTTGCTATTTACAGCAGTTGGAATTCATGTTATTTGAGTGACAAAAGTGCATATTTCCAGACTATAAATATTTATTCTGATGTTCCCTTAGATTTCACATATGTTCTTTAAGATTCTTTTGGTTTCTAAAGTAGGAAGCATAGAAGAATTTCTAGAAATCCACATGGTCTTGAACCAGAGGTCCTGATTTGCAGTTTCTAAAGCATCTGCTAAGTTTATGAATCTAGATATTACATATAGATTTTGAAACATCCCTTTGGCATACATTACATATTCAACCTCTTATCTGAAAGGATAATCACTGAACTAAAATTCTTTAGTAACAACCAAGTTTGGGGCTTGATTTTAAACCAATAGCTTGGCAGTTTTCAAACCCATTTGCATTTGTCAAATCTAGTTTCCATCATACAGACACACGGGCAATTCCTCAATAAACATTCGCATACCTGTGTGGCATTGATACAAGGCCACACGTTTTCATTCCTCCTCTCAACTTACCAAAATGTGCAGTGCAAATACAAATTCATTGATCTTTTTTATGACAACCCAAATTATTCTGTGGTTCAAATGTCTTAAGTAACCATTTAAAAAAATAAGATGCAGGGGCACCTGGGTGGCTCAGTTGATTGAGTGCCGACTCTTGGTTTTGGCTCAGGTCATGGTCTCCAGGTCATGAGATTGAGCCCCACATTGCGCTCTGAGCTCAGTGGGCAGTCTGCTTGAGATTCTCCCTCTTCTTCTACCCCTCCGCCTGTTTGTGCTCACTCGCTTCCTCTCTCTCTAAAAATCAATCAATCAAAAAAAAAAAGAAATAAAATGCAAACTCATTAAGTTTCTTTTCCATGTTTGAGAAACATTAATTGACCATCCTACACAAATCGCCACATAATGATCAATAACTGATCATGTGATCAATAATAATTTAAAATCTCTTCTTCCTTTTGAGAACCTGTCATATAGCTTACAATAAACTGTAGGCACTCTCTAATAGGCTTATATCTATGGGAACCCTAGTTAAATTTTTCAAAGAATCCACTACATTGACTAGTTGTGCTAGAGCTTTCCCATGAGCTGAGGGGAAGTATGTTATGGGGTTGAAGATTTTCCCCTGATGACTTCAAAGCCAACATCAGATACAGAAGCAGTAGCCATTCAGAAATTGTATGTCAATCCTCTTTGATAAATTCCATACTCTTACCATTTCTAAAGTTGTCTCTTTGATCAAACCCTGAGTGTTACACACATGGTACAGACTCTCTCTGGAAAATGCATACAGTTAAGGGTTTTCTAAGATTATCTTATTAATCCTCACAGCAACTACAAAGCAGGTACTATTATCCCCATTACAGATGAAGAAACTGGGCTCACCAAAACCAAGAGACCCCACCATATGTCACACTCCTAGTGAAAGATGAACCTGGAACTAAAACCCTGGGAACATGATAAGAAAGTCCAAAAAGTTAATAGCTAAATTACACCTTTAGTTATCCTCCTTAGGGCTGGTCAGTAAAGTTTGAAAGCTTATTAAGTGCTCTTTTCCACCAAGGATTTAGCTCAGAAGTCATCTTTGGGCTCATAACTGTGAAAATACAATCCATCAGAGAATAGAATGGCAGGAAATTTAAAAATCACTAAGCCCAATTATACATCAAAGAAAATAATGGCAGAGAAGAGACTGTCCAAGTTAAGCAAAATCCCTTGATTAAGAGCTACTGCCTAAACACTGTTTAGGCCATGACACACTCCAAATGTAAGTAAGCTCAGGTTCACCTTCTTCAAGCACTGACGGAAGGATCTGAGACATACCACCAACCGTCTCATGAGCCAGGATTAGGACTTTCGATTTGCTTATGTGTGTGTAACTATCTCTCTGGTGTCCTTTGGCCCGAGGTAAAATAAGTCTACTTTGTTATTCGTGGGCTGTAAGGACCCTTTCTGGTGTAATTCAACTTTCTCTCAACACTTCAACTGGAAGTACTATTAGTAAAATCCTTTCCAATAATTCTGCTAATAGTTTCCAGCAAACTTAAACCTGGAGCGACATTTGAATGAATTTATCTGTAGTGGGCTTCTGCAGGAATCTATAAGTCATTCTGATTCATTCCCAGTTTCTAGAGGAAAGTATTTATTTTCTAAGATGAGACAGAATAGAAATGGGAATCATTTGTACGGGGTGAAGCACAGCTTGCTGATTAAGTTACCTTCTTTTCCTTTATTACTCCTGAAGGATTAAGCCATGGGAATTCTGGAACTTAAAGCTACAGATTTCTTCTTGGGATCTCTCCAAAATCTCAGAGAAGCACTAAATATCCCCACGGGGTTCTAATAATTTGCACCATGTTGAAGTTAGGATTTTGCCTGGAAAAATACTTTGAAAAACCAGCTGGTTGAAAATCAGACCATGCTTCATCTGCTAGTATATAAATACATGAAAATGTGTCCAGAAAAAAATCAATTCTCTTATATGCCCCAGTGAAAATGAACAACAAAAATACAAGTCATCATGTGAAAAGAAATGGGGGAAGTTATTAACTGGTAACCCAAATCTGTGATTTTTCAATAATAATTCCTTACAACAGTGAAAGGGTTTACAAAATTAAAAATTCTTTCAAAGTATTTAGATTAAGAACAAACCCCAAAACGTCAGAGGTCCCTGTGAAACCGTGACCATTCATTTTCACCTTATAGACACTGCAATGCAATTAGAAAGAATTTGCGTCCATAGGTTTGGAAGACATAGCCACCAAAACTTCAGAACAGCTGCTAGGAATTTATATCTAACTGGGAATTAACCCTTAGAAGGACTGAAATAGCATACAATTTTGCTAGCCATCACAGATAATTATTAAAAAATGTGAGTCAAGAGGCTCCTAGGAGTCCATTATAAAACCTGTCTGTCCTTAGGGATTCATAATCCTGAATGCGATTCCAATGTGTGGGTTTCTCCTCATACGATCAAGCAAGTTGTGAACACCAGCTGGGTATCCTACAATTCAATTCAATTCTGACACTATCTACTCAGAGACAGTATCTGACTCCACAGGTTAAGGGCTCGGTCCCACAAGACTGCCCTTAACTTCAGATGCCAAAGCAAGTCCAGATTGTTACCTGTGCTTCCTACCACCAGGCTCTAAATCAGAGGTCCCCACAACTCCTTCCTTGGGTTCGATCAATCTGCTAGAGTACCTCACAGAACTCAGGACACTAGTTTATTAAAAGGGTTTATGAAGGTTATCAATCAACAGCCAAATGAAGAGATAAATAGGGCAAGGTATGGGGAAAGGGTATGAAGCTTTCATGCCCTCTCCAGACTTTGCCACTGTCTCCAAATATCCATGTGTTTACCTACCAGCAAGTTTTACAAACACTATCCTTTTGGGTTTCTATAGAGACTTCATTATACACACATGACTGATTAAACCATCAGCCACTGCTGATTTAATTCAATCTCTAGCCCCTCTTTCCTCCTCAGAGGTGAGGAGGGTGGTAGTCAAAGATCCAGCCTTCTCCTGGTTGATTCCTCTGGTGACCAGACCCCGTTCTTAGTTGCTTTCCAAAGTCACCTCATGAACATAACAAAAGAACCTTTATTGCTTTCATCACTGAGGAAATTTCAAGGGTTTTAGAAGCTCTGCGCCATAAATGGGAAAAAATATCAAATATATATTTATTATAAATCACAACATCATGGGAATAGAGCATCTTCAAGTCAAAGCAGACTTTTACCGCTTTGGAAAACAAGAATAATATGAACCATGAAGCCCAAGCCCTGGCCCTGGCCCAGAGGACTTCACAGATATTGAAGCATGAGCACATACAGGCACCTGGGACACATGGGGACAGCAGCCTCTTTCAGAGATTCTGCCAGGGGTAGACTTTTAGGGGAAGAACAGATTATATCTCTTGGGACTTGAAATAGGAAAAGATTTAGGAAGACTAGCACTGAGAAGGGAAAGATTCCTTTCTTGTCACTAGAGAAAGACTCCCAAAAAAGGCTATTTTTTTTTTTATTATGTACCACAGGACAAGCTCTGCCGACAACATGAACGATTGTGAATAGGCCACAAAGGTAACAGAACATAGAATTCAGCACCTACTGACATCCTGTGAGTTTTCTCTGTGGTGCAGCCCCCACTCTAGACAAGTTTTATCATCGATCTTAGCCACCAGGAGGTTAGGAAAAGCTAAGATGATAGCAATTCACCATTGTTTAAAAAATTATTTCTAATTTTAAATTTTACAGAAATTATTTTTTAAAACCAGAAACACACCCACCAACAAGAGTTTATATATTTTAAAACATCTTGGTCCATATGCTACAGACTTCTTTCTTCTTTCTTTACAGATCGAGCTGTCAGCCATATCCTGTCCACCGTCCTCTCCTTCCACTCCTTGAAAGTCTACTATAACCTGGATGTTGATACTTACCACTTTCGTTATTTTCAATATTAAGTAAATATATAGGAATTCACTCAAAATACGTAGTATGGCTTTGTATAAATTTTAACTTACAGAAATGGCATTCTGTACCGGGATTTCTCCACCTTAACTGTATTGACATTTTGGGTTGTACATTAATTTCCTATTGCCGTTATAACAAATTACCCAAAATTTAATGGCTTAAGACAATATAAATGTATTCTCTTATAGTTACAGATGTTGAGAGATTTGAAATGAGTTTTACAAGGCTAAAATCAAGATGTCAACAGGGCTGGTTTCTTCTGGAGGTTCTAGGAGAGAATTCATGTCCTTGCCTCTTCCAAATTCTAAAGATGTCTTCATTCCTTGACTTATATAGTCTTTTCTCCTTCTGCTTCCACTGTCACATTGCCTTCCTCCATCTTTGACCTTCTCATTGCCCTTTTATAAAGACCATTGCAATTACACTTAGAGTCCAACAAGATAATCCAAGATAATCTATTTTAACATCCTTCACTTAATCACATCTGCTAAACTCCTTTTGCCACAGAATGTAACATTCACAGGGTCTGGGAATTAGGACATGGCATCTTTGGCAACCACAACTGAGCTTACCACAGGCCAAATGATTGTTTATTTTGTTGAGGGCCATCCTACTCATGGTAGAAGGTAGCTGCATCCCTGGCCTCCATCTAGTAGATACCAGCAGCATACCTCATGTTTTGGCAATCAAAATTGCCTCCAGACATTACCAGGTGTCTCCTGGTGAGCAAATCACCTCCGTTGAGAACCACTGCTCTACATGTATGTTCCTCGTGTGTATATTTCATTCTCATTGCATTTGAGAATTATCCGTGTCAAAACATTAAGAACTAGTTCGTTAATTTTAATTCCTCAATGATATTCTGTTAAGTGAACAGATTAAGTATAAAAGTTTTCCCAAATTTCCTTCTATATTATAAACAATGCTTCATAAAAATCTGAACATGCCTTACTAAGTACACATGAAGAATTTATGCCAGGGCAATGGTTCCCATTCTTTAACCTGATCAGAATCTCCTGGAGAGCTCCTTAAAATGCAGACAGACTGCTGCGTAATCCACCCAGATTCAGTAAGTCTGGAGTAACACCTGAAGTACTGAATTTTAACAAGTTCCTGGGTGATGCTGAAGCTGTTGGTCTGGTCACCACTTTGAGAACCACTCCTTTAGATTCACTTCTCATCTGGAAGTATGATTTTCCAGGTATTGTCAAACTGCTACTGTGGTGGCTATGGCAATTTCACTCCTACCTGCAAGGAATTAATTCACGTTTCCCTACAATCTAAGCAATAAACAGTGCAGAAAGACTAATTTTTTGCAAAAGTGAAGGTGTGGAGCTGCATCTCATGGCCTATTTTGTATTTCCCACAACAAAGGAGTCACATATATTTTCATAAAAGTATTAGCTATTTGGGGTTCCTATTCTGTGTGTTTCCTATTCTTATTTTTTTCCTGTTTTTTCTAATGATATATTAGAAATTCTTTCTATACTCCAGATATTAAATTTTTGTCAGCTGTACACAAAAACTTTTCCTGGTATGTTATCTTTTCAATTTGTAGCTTTCTATTAAAAGACATTTATTTTAATGTAAATTTATGTTTTTTTTCATAGCTTTTGATTTTTCATCTTAAGAAATCTTTCACTGCCCTAAAGTCATAAAAATATTCCTCATAATTTTTTTAAATTTTGCTTTACTTATTTTTGGTCTTTAATCCCTCTGGAATTCATTTTTTGTATGATGTGAGATAGTGATCTATTTTAATGAATTCCATGTGAATAGGCAGTTGACTCTGCCCTATTTATTGAATAGTTGGATTCAAGGATTTGTAGTATCTCCCCCACCATATGTACACCTATGTACATGATTCTGTTTGAGCTATTATACTTCATTAAATATTTTTGTGCCAACACCATACAGTTTTAACTACTAAATATTTATAACGGGTCTTAATTTGTTAGATTAAGTATTCCATTTTTCTTGGTCAAAAATGTGATGGCTCTTCCCTTTAGTCAAGTAAAATTTAAAATCAGCTTAAATTCTATGAAAAAAAATACACAGAATTTTTACAGGTGTTACACAGAAATTAAAGATAAAGGTCAGCTGCTATCATTATAACATCAGGTCATCCATCCAATAACAGGGCATATCTGTCCATGTATTTAGGTCTCCTTTTATGCTCTCTAACGAAGTTTAAAAATCTTGTCCATAAACATCTTTGGTATCTTTTTGCACATGTGTTCCTAGGTCCTTAAAATACTGTGCTATTCGGGGCGCCTGGGTGGCACAGCAGTTAAGCGTCTGCCTTCGGCTCAGGGCATGATCCTGGCGTTATGGGATCGAGCCCCACATCAGGCTCCTCCGCTATGAGCCTGCTTCTTCCTCTCCCACTCCCCCTGCTTGTGTTCCCTCTCTCGCTGGCTGTCTCTATCTCTGTCAAATAAATAAATAAAATCTTTAAAAAATAAAAATAAAAATAAATAAAATACTGTGTTATTCTTAATGATATTTCAACTGCATTTTCTAATTGTTCTTTTTGTATGGAAATGCTAGTGAGATTGGTACATGGATATTATATCCAGCAACCTTACTAAATTCCCCGATTAGTTCAAATAGTTTGATTCATGTGAATTTTTCTAGATAAACAATATTGTCTGCAAATAATGATACATTTTTTTTTCCTTTTATTCTCATGTGTTGTGGTCTTACCATGTCAACTAGGATCTCCAGTACTATACTAAAGAGAAATGATGACAGTGGGGATCCTTGTCTTATTCCTGTCTTTGAAAATACTGCTTTTGTCATGTCACCATTAAGTATAATATTTTCTATAACTTCTCAAATTACTATTGGCCAGAGTAAGAAAGTTTGCTAAAAGAGCTTGTCATGGGTAAATGGTGAATTTAATTAAATGTGTATCTTGTATTTATTGTTTGATTATAGGATTTTTCTCCTTTAAGTTGTTAACGAGGTAAATTACACTGATTTTTCTTAAGACAGTTTTTATCAGTTACAGGTGAATACATTTTAGAGTCAAATGACTATTCAACCGTTGTGAAGCACAGCAGACTCCTTTCCTCATCCACAAAACAATGCCTTTTACGTCTTTTAACTGATCCTCTCAGTGCTTTTTCCATATTTCTAAATAAAATGCTTGCACTGTTACTACATTTTTCAGTTTTAATCTTCTATTAACTTCCACTGCATGACTATCTTTCACTCCCAACTCCTCCCACAGAGATATACTCTCCCTCCCTTCTACCATTCTAATAGAGTTAAATACTTATTTTACTTAGGTAAATATGTTTACATTATTATAGCTATACAAACATTCCCAGCTCAATGTAGTAAGCTACGATTATTTTTCCTTTGTGGACTTTATTTTTTCAGCACATACTGTCTTGTTTTTATTTGCTAAGTTTTCTATAAATTTACAATTAATACCAAACTCTTCACCAACTGTCTAAAACTCATTTTAAGATGATCAGATGTATCAGGTATTGTATCAAATTTATCTTCCTGAAGAAGTCTCTCCCAGGTCCTCTAACGTGCTTCAACGTGGGTGGTTGCCCAGCATGCCTGATGCACACCTATTATCCTAGAATTTCTCTTTGCCATCACCCCAGATATCCCCCCTTTGCATTTCTCCTGTGACAGATCTCCAATATCTAGAATCCTATGCCTCATTCTTCCATTTATTCCTCTTTTTATGAACTATATCTTCTAATAGATTCCAGAGAAAGAATGTGTGGGGATAAAACAGTATGGCTGAACATGGAATTATGGGAAAGAAATTATTTTTCTTCAGAATATTGAAACACTACTCCGTGGTTTTCCATCTTCTAGTGTTGATTTTGAGAAATAAGAAGTCATTATGATTTCTGATACTTTGTATGTGACCCTCAGAGTTTTTTTTGTTCTTTCTTTCCTGGACCTTGATGATCATCAGTCTGGCTCCAGTGATCCAAAATTTCACAGTAACAGGTATTGGTGTGGACCTCTTTTACCTATTGTACTTACTGATCTCTTTTGTACTTTGAAACACATGCCTTTCAGTTTGGGAATGCTATTAAATCTTTTGTTAATAATATTGATCCACATTCCACCCCCCTTTCAGGACCCCTATTATTTGGATGTTGTACTGCTCTTCTGTGACTTAATATTTCATCTACTTTCATGAAATTCTATCAAATTTTACTTTACATGCAGAGGCCATGATTTTAGGTTCTTACAGAGGATCTGAACTGTTACCATTTCTGGACAATTGTTCCCTTTATCATTATGTAATGATTGTCTACTTAGTAAATGTGATATATACAGCTACACCAGTTTTTTCTAGTCAATATTAGTCTGGCAAATCATTTCTTTTCCTTTACAAGCAACCTGTGTCACTATATTTTAAGTATTTCTCTTTGAAGCAACATATAAGTAGGTTTGTTCTTTCTCAATCTGAACGTCTCTAAAAGGGCAAAATTCATACAATTATATTTCTGTTCCTGTAGATATAATTAACTTTTTGCTTTCACTTGATCATACTTTTGCACCTGTTTTGTTTCCATGCTTTGTGTTGAATAATCACATTTTATTTATCTTTCTTCTTCCATGATTACAACTAAACAAAATACTTACTATCAAGAATGGTCTCAGATACTAACTCCTTATCAGATATGTCATTTTCAAATATCTTCTCCCATTCCATAGGTTGCCTTTCAGTTTTGTTGTTTCCTTCACTACGCAGAAGCTTCTTATTTTGAAGTAGTCCCAATAGTTTATTTTTGCTTTTGTTTCCCTTGCCTCAGGTGACATCTCCAGAAAAAATGCTGCTCCAGCAGATGTTAGATATTTCTACCTGAGCTCTCTTCTAGGATTTTTATGGTTTCAGGTCTTTATTTAGGTCTTTAATCCATTTTAGGTTTATTTTTATGTATGGTGTAAGAAAGTGATCCAGATTCACTCTTTTGAATGTAATTGGTCAGTTTTCCCAACACTATTTATTGAAGAGATGGTCTTTCTCCCACAGGATATTCTTTCCTGCTTTGTCGAAGATTAATTGATCATATAATTGTTGGTTTATTTCTGAGCTTTCTATTCAGTTCCAAGCATCTATGTGCCGATTTTTGTGCCAGTACCATACTGTTTTGATTACTAGAGCTTTGTAATATAACTTGAAGTCTGGAATTGTGATACCCCCAGCTTTGCTCTGCTTTTTTCAAAATTGCTTTGGCTATTCAGGGTCTTTTGTGGTTCCATACAAATTTTAGGATTGTTTATTCTAGTTCTGTGAAAAATGCTGTTGGTACTTTGACAGGGATTCCATTAAATCTGTAGATTGCTCTGGGTTGGATAGAAATTTTAACAATATCTGTTCTTCCAATCCATGAGCCTGGACTGTCTCCATTTCTTTGTGTTTTCTTCAATTTCTTTCATCAGTGTTTTATAGTTTTCATAGAACAGGGCTTTCACCTCTTTGGTTAGGTTTATTCCTAGGTATCTTATGTGAAACTGTAAATGGGATTGCTTCCTTAATTTCTCTTTCTGCTGCCTCATTATTTGTGTATAGAAATGCAACAGATTCCTGCACATGGACTTTGTATCCCATGACTCTACTGAATTCACTTATCAGTTCCAGTAGTTTTTTGGAGTCTTTCAGGTTTTTTTATGTATAGTATCACATCATCTACAATGTTTTAGTAACATATCTGAATGTTTTACTTCTTCCTTACCAATTTGGATGCCTTTTCTTTCTTTTTGTTGCCTGACTGCTGTGGCTAGGACTACTAGCACTATGTTGAATCAAAGTGGTGAAGAGTGAACATCCTTGTCTTGTTCCTGACCTTAGGGAGCAAGCTTTCAGTTTTTGTCTATTGAGTATGATGCTCACTGTGGGTTTTTCATATATGCCCTTTACTATGTTGAGATATGGTCCCTCTAAACCTACTTTGTTGAGGGCTTTTATCATGAATGGATATTATCCTTTGTCAAATGCTTCTTCTGCATCTATTGAAATAATCGTATGGTTTTTATCCTCTTTCTTATTGATGTGATATATCATGCTGATTCATACACAAATATTGAACCACCCTTTCATCCCAGGAATAAATGCCACTTGATTGTGGTGAATGATTTTCTTAATGTATTGTTGGATTTGGTTTGCCAGTATTTTGTTGAAGATATTTGCATCTATGTTCATCAGACATACTAGCCTGTAATGGTTTTTTGTGTGTGTGTCTTTATCCGGTTTTGGTACCAAGGTAATACTGGCCTCATAAAATGAATTTGAAAGTTTTCCTCCTATTTTTTGGAATAGTTTGAGAAGAGTAGATATTAACTATTCTTTAAGGATTTGACAGAATTCACCTGTGAAGCCATCTGTTCCTGGACTTTTATTTGTTGGGAGTTTTTTGATTTTTGACTCAATCTCCTTGCTGGTAATAATCTATTCAAATTTTCTATTTCTTCCTGTTTCGTTTTGATAGGTTGTATGTTTCTTTCTTTTCTTTTCTTTTTTTTTTTTTTAAGATTTTTATTTATTTGACAGAGAGAGACACAGCAAGAGAGGGAACACAAACAGGGGAAGTGGGAGAGGGAGAAGCAGGCTTCCACAAAGCAGGGAGCCCAATGTGGGGCTCGATCTCAGCACCCTGGGATCATGACCTGAGCTGAAGGCAGACGCAAAGGAAATATATGCATTTCTTCTAGGTTGTCTAATTTCTTGGCAAATAGATTTCATAATACTCTCTTACAATCGTTTGTATTTCTGTGGTGTTGGCTGCTATTTCTCCTCTTTCGTTTATGATTTTGTTTATTTGGGTCCTCCTTTTTTTTTTTTTTTTAAAGGAGTCTGGCTAGAGGTTTATCAATTTTGTTGCTCTTTTCAAAGAACCAGCTCCTGGTTTCATTGATCTGTTCTATGGGGTTTTTTAGTTTCTATATAATTTATTTCTGCTCTAATAGTAATTTGGTTAGTATCCAAAATATATAAAGAACTTATAAAACTCAACATCCAAAAAAATAATAATGGGCAGAAAACATAAACAGACGTATCTCCAAAGACATCCAGATGGTCAACAAACATAGGAAAAGATGCTCAACATCACTCATCATCAAAGAAATGCAAATCAAAACTACAATGAGATATCACCATTCACATTTCTGAATGACTAAAATCCACATCACAAGAAACAAGTGTTGGCTAAGATGTGAAGAAAAATGAATCCTCTTGCACTGTTGGTGGGAATGCAAAATGGTGCAGCCACTGTGAAAAATAGTATGGTGGTTCCTCAAAACATTAAAAAGAGGACTACCCTACAGTCTAGTAATTGCACAAGTGGGCATTTACCTAAAAAATACAGGGGCACCTGAGTGACTCAGTCAGTTGAGTGGCTGACTGGTGGTTTCAGCTCAGGTCATGATCTCGTGGGTGGCAGAGTTGAGCCCCGCACCAGGCTCTGCACTCAGCAGGGAGTCTCCTTGAGATTCTCTCCCTCTGCCCCTCCCACTTGTGCACAGGCGTGCTCTTTCTCACTCACCTAATCTCTCTCTAATAAACAAATAAATCTTTAAAATAAAATACAAATTACAAAAACATTAATTCAAAGGGACACATGCACCCCTATATTTTACCAGCATTATTACAATAGCCAAAATATGGAAGCAGCCAAGTGTCCATTCAATGACGAACAGGTAAAGATGTGGTACGTATATACAATGGAATATTATTGAGCAATTAAAAGAAAGAAATCTCACCACCTGCAACAACATGGATGGAGCTAGAGAGTATAATGCTAAGCAAAATAAGTCATCAAGAGAAAGACAAATACCTATGATTTCACTCATAGGTGGAAATTTCTCACGTACCAAGGCAAAGGTATCAGAATTATGTCAGACCTGTCGACACAGACCTGGAATGAGAGAAAGGGTTGCGGGGGGCATTTTTAAAGCTCTTTCAGAGAAAAACATGCAGCCAAGGATCCTTTATCCAGCAAGGCTGTCATTCAGAATTGATGGAGAAATAAAGACCTTCCAGAATCGCCAGTCACTGACCAATTTCGTAACCACGAAACCAGCCCTATAGGAGATATTAAGGGGGGTTCTATAAAAGTAAAAAGGCCCCAAGAGTGATATAGAACAGAAAGTCACAATCTATAGAAACAAAGACCTTACTGGCAACATGGCATCATTAAAATCATATCTCGCAATAATCAGTCTCAATGTAAATGACCTAAATGCTCCCATAAAACACCACAGGATTGCAGATTGGATAAAAAGACATGACCCATCCATTTGCTGTCTACAAGAGACTTATTTTGAACCTAAGGATACATTCAGACTGAAAGTAAAGGGATGGAATACCATCTTTCACGACAATGGACCTCAAAAGAAAGCTGGGGTAGCAATTCTCATATCAGACAGATTGGATTTTAAGCTAAAGACTATAGTTAGAGACACAGAAGGGCACTATATTATTCTTAAAGGATGTATCCAACAAGTGGATATGACAATTATAAATATCTATGCCCCCAACAAGGGAGCAGCAAGATACACAAGCCAACTCTTAACCAGAATAAAGAGACATATAGATAAAAATACGTTAATAGTAGGGGACCTCAACACTCCACTATCGGAAATAGACAGAGCACCCATGCAGAAAATCGACAAAGAGGGGCGCCTGGGTGGCACAGCGGTTAAGCGTCTGCCTTCGGCTCACGGTGTGATCCCAGCGTTATGGGATCAAGCCTCACATCAGGTTCCTCCACTGTGAGCCTGCTTCTTCCTCTCCCACTCCCCCTGCTTGTGTTCCCTCTCTCGCTGGCTGTCTCTATCTCTGTCAAATAAATAAATAAAATCTTTAAAAAAAAAA